>NW_026652278.1:25623950-25628090 GCF_009828535.3 Hylobates moloch
CAGGAAGCTCGAACTGGGTGGAGCCCACCACAGCTCAAGGAGGCCTGCCTGCCTCTGTAGGCTCCACCTCTGGGGGCAGGGCACAGACAAACAAAAACTCAGCAAGAACCTCCACAGACTTAAAGGTCCCTGTCTGACTGACAGCTTTGAAGAGAGTAGTGGTTCTCCCAGCACGCAGCTGGAGATCTGAGAACGGACAGACTGCCTCCTAAAGTGGGTCCCTCACCCCTGAGCAGCCTAACTGGGAGGCACCCCCCCAGTAGGGACAGACTGACACCTCATTCAACCGGGTACTCCTCTGAGACAAAACTTTCAGACGAACTATCAGACAGCTGAATTTGTGGTCTCACGAAAATCCGCTGTTCTGCAGCCACCACTGCTGACACCCAGCCAAACAGGGTCTGGAGTGGACCTCTAGTAAACTCCAACAGACCTGCAGCTGAGGGTCCTGTCTGGTAGAAGGAAAACTAACAAACAGAAAGGACATCCACACCAAAAACTCATCTGTACATCACCATCATCAAAGACAAAAAGTAGATAAAACCACAAAGATGGGGAAAAAACAGAGCAAAAAAACTGGAAACTCTAAAAAACAGAGCACCTCTCCTCCTCCAAAGGAACGCAGTTCCTCACCAGCAACGGAACAAAGCTGGATGGAGGATGACTTTGATGAGTTGAGAGAAGAAGGCTTCAGACGATCAAACTACTCTGAGCTACGAGAGGAAATTCAAAACAATAGCAAAGAAGTTAAAATCTTTGAAAAAATATTAGAAGAATGGATAACTAGAATAACCAATGGAGAGAAGGGCTTAAAGGAGCTGATGGAGCTGAAAGCCAAGTTTCGAGAACTACGCGAAGATTGCAGAAGCCTCAGTAGCAGATGCGATCAACTGGAAGAAAGGGTATCAGTGATGGAAGATGAAATGAATGAAATGAAGCGAGAAGGGAAGTTTAGAGAAAAAAGAATAAAAAGAAATGAACAAAGCCTCCAAGAAATTTGGGACTATGTGAAAAGACCAAACCTACGTCTGATTGGTGTACCTGAAAATGATGGGGAGAATGGAACCAAGTTGGAAAACACTCTGCAAGATATTATCCAGGAGAACTTCCCCAATCTAGCAAGGCAGGCCAGCATTCAGATTCAGGAAATACAGAGAACGCCACAAAGATACTCCTCGAGAAGGGCAACTCCAAGACACATAATTGTCAGATTCACCAAAGTTGAAATGAAGGAAAAAATGTTAAGGGCAGCCAGAGAGAAAGGTCGGGTTACCCACAAAGGGAAGCCCATCAGACTAACAGCTGATCTCTCAGCAGAAACTCTACAAGCCAGAAGAGAGTGGGGGCCGATATTCAACATTCTTAAAGAAAAGAATTTTCAACCCAGAATTTGCTATCCCGCCAAACTAAGCTTCATAAGTGAAGGAGAAATAAAATACTTTACAGAAAGCAAACGCTGAGTGATTTTGTCACCACCAGGCCTGCCCTAAAAGAGCTCCTGAAGGAAGCACTAAACATGGAAAGGAACAACCGGTACCAGCCACTGCAAAAACATGCCAAATTGTAAAGACCAGCGAGGCTAGGAAGAAACAATAGCAACTAATGAGCAAAATAACCAACTAACATCATAATGACAGGATCAGATTCACACATAACAATATTAACGTTAAATGTAAATGGGCTAAATGCTCCAATCAAAAGACACAGACTGGCAAACTGGATAAGGAGTCAGGACCCATCAGTGTGCTGTATTCAGGAAACCCATCTCACGTGCAGAGACACACATAGACTCAAAATAAAGGGATGGAGGAAGATCTATCAAGCAACTGGAAAACAAAAAAAGGCAGGGGTTGCAATCCTAGTCTCTGATAAAATAGACTTTAAACCAACAAAGATCAAAAGAGACAAAGAAGGCCATTACATAATGGTAAAGGGATCAATTCAACAAGAAGAGCTAACTATCCTAAATATATATGCACCCAACACAGGAGCACCCAGATTCATAAAGCAAGTCCTCAGTGACCTACAAAGGGACTTAAACTCCCACACAATAATAATGAGAGATTTTAACACCCCACTGTCAGCATTAGACAGATCAACGAGACAGAAAGTTAACAAGGATATCCAGGAATTGAACTCAGCTCTACATAAAGTGGACCTAATAGACATCTACAGAACTCTCCACCCCAAGTCAACAGAATATACATTTTTTTCAGCACCACACCACACCTATTCCAAAATTGACCACATAGTTGGAAGTAAAGCTCTCCTCAGCAAATGTAAAAGAACAGAAATTATAACAAACTGTCTCTCAGACCACAGTGCAATCAAACTAGAACTCAGGATTAAGAAACTCACTCAAAACCGCTCAACTACATGGAAACTGAACAACCTGCTCCTGAATGACTACTGGGTACATAATGAAATGAAGGCAGAAATAAAGATGTTCTTTGAAACCAACGAGAACAAAGACACAACATACCAGAATCTCTGGGACACGTTCAAAGCAGTGTGTAGAGGGAAATTTATAGCACTAAATGCCCACAAGAGAAAGCAGGAAAGATCCAAAATTGACACCCTAACATCACAATTAAAAGAACTAGAAAAGCAAGAGCAAACACATTCAAAAGCTAGCAGAAGGCTAGAAATAACTAAAATCAGAGCAGAACTGAAGGAAATAGAGACACAAAAAACCCTTCAAAAAATTAATGAATCCAGGAGCTGGTTTTTTGAAAAGATCAACAAAATTGATGGACCTCTAGCAAGACTAATAAAGAAGAAAAGAGAGAAGAATCAAATAGATGCAATAAAAAACGAAAAAGGGGATATCACCACCAATCCCACAGAAATACAATCTACCATCAGAGAATACTACAAACACCTCTATGCAAATAAACTAGAAAATCTAGAAGAAATGGATAAATTCCTCGACAAATACACCCTCCCAAGACTAAACCAGGAAGAAGTTGAATCTCTGAATAGACCAATAACAGGTTCTGAAATTGTGGCAATAATCAATAGCTTACCAACCAAAAAGAGTCCAGGACCTGATGGATTCACAGCTGAATTCTACCAGAGGTACAAGGAGGAACTGGTACCATTCCTTCTGAAACTATTCCAATCGATAGAAAAAGAGGGAATCCTCCCTAACACATTTTATGAAGCCAGCATCGTCCTGATACCAAAACCTGGCAGAGACATAACCAAAAAAGAGAATTTCAGACCAATATCCTTGATGAACATTGATGCAAAAATCCTCAATAAAATACTGGCAAACCGAATCCAACAGCACATCAAAAAGCTTATCCACCATGATCAAGTGGGCTTCATCCCTGGGATGCAAGGCTGGTTCAACATACGCAAATCAATAAATGTAATCCAGCATATAAACAGAACCAAAGACAAAAACCACATGATTATCTCAATAGATGCAGAAAAGGCCTTTGACAAAATTCAACAACCCTTCATGCTAAAAACTCTCAATAAATTAGGTATTGATGGGACGTATCTCAAAATAATAAGAGCTATCTACGACAAACCCACAGCCAATATCATACTGAATGGGCAAAAACTGGAAGCATTCCCTCTGAAAACTGGCACAAGACAGGGATGCCCTCTCTCACCACTCCTATTCAACGTAGTGCTGGAAGTTCTGGCCAGAGCAATCAGACAGGAGAAGGAAATAAAGGGTATTCAACTAGGAAAAGAGGAAGTCAAATTGTCCCTGTTTGCAGATGACATGATTGTATATCTAGAAAACCCCATTGTCTCAGCCCAAAATCTCCTTAAGCTGATTAGCAACTTCAGCAAAGTCTCAGGATACAAAATCAATGTACAAAAATCACAAGCATTCTTGTACACCAATCACAGACAAACAGAGAGCCAAATCATGAGTGAACTCCCATTCACAATTGCTTCAAAGAGAATAAAATACCTAGGAATCCAACTTACAAGGGATGTGAAGGACCTCTTCAAGGAGAACTACAAACCACTGCTCAACGAAATAAAAGAGGATACAAACAAATGGAAGAACATTCCATGCTCATGGGTTGGAAGAATCAATATGGTGAAAATGGCCATACTGCCCAAGGTCATTTATAGATTCAATGCCATCCCCATCAAGCTACCAATGACTTTCTT
>NW_026652278.1:25628490-25632403 GCF_009828535.3 Hylobates moloch
GAGCAAAATAACCAACTAACATCATAATGACAGGATCAGATTCACACATAACAATATTAACGTTAAATGTAAATGGGCTAAATGCTCCAATCAAAAGACACAGACTGGCAAACTGGATAAGGAGTCAGGACCCATCAGTGTGCTGTATTCAGGAAACCCATCTCACGTGCAGAGACACACATAGACTCAAAATAAAGGGATGGAGGAAGATCTATCAAGCAACTGGAAAACAAAAAAAGGCAGGGGTTGCAATCCTAGTCTCTGATAAAATAGACTTTAAACCAACAAAGATCAAAAGAGACAAAGAAGGCCATTACATAATGGTAAAGGGATCAATTCAACAAGAAGAGCTAACTATCCTAAATATATATGCACCCAACACAGGAGCACCCAGATTCATAAAGCAAGTCCTCAGTGACCTACAAAGGGACTTAAACTCCCACACAATAATAATGAGAGATTTTAACACCCCACTGTCAGCATTAGACAGATCAACGAGACAGAAAGTTAACAAGGATATCCAGGAATTGAACTCAGCTCTACATAAAGTGGACCTAATAGACATCTACAGAACTCTCCACCCCAAGTCAACAGAATATACATTTTTTTCAGCACCACACCACACCTATTCCAAAATTGACCACATAGTTGGAAGTAAAGCTCTCCTCAGCAAATGTAAAAGAACAGAAATTATAACAAACTGTCTCTCAGACCACAGTGCAATCAAACTAGAACTCAGGATTAAGAAACTCACTCAAAACCACTCAACTACATGGAAACTGAACAACCTGCTCCTGAATGACTACTGGGTACATAATGAAATGAAGGCAGAAATAAAGATGTTCTTTGAAACCAACGAGAACAAAGACACAACATACCAGAATCTCTGGGACACGTTCAAAGCAGTGTGTAGAGGGAAATTTATAGCACTAAATGCCCACAAGAGAAAGCAGGAAAGATCCAAAATTGACACCCTAACATCACAATTAAAAGAACTAGAAAAGCAAGAGCAAACACATTCAAAAGCTAGCAGAAGGCTAGAAATAACTAAAATCAGAGCAGAACTGAAGGAAATAGAGACACAAAAAACCTTTCAAAAAATTAATGAATCCAGGAGCTGGTTTTTTGAAAAGATCAACAAAATTGATGGACCTCTAGCAAGACTAATAAAGAAGAAAAGAGAGAAGAATCAAATAGATGCAATAAAAAACGAAAAAGGGGATATCACCACCAATCCCACAGAAATACAATCTACCATCAGAGAATACTACAAACACCTCTATGCAAATAAACTAGAAAATCTAGAAGAAATGGATAAATTCCTCGACAAATACACCCTCCCAAGACTAAACCAGGAAGAAGTTGAATCTCTGAATAGACCAATAACAGGTTCTGAAATTGTGGCAATAATCAATAGCTTACCAACCAAAAAGAGTCCAGGACCTGATGGATTCACAGCTGAATTCTACCAGAGGTACAAGGAGGAACTGGTACCATTCCTTCTGAAACTATTCCAATCGATAGAAAAAGAGGGAATCCTCCCTAACACATTTTATGAAGCCAGCATCGTCCTGATACCAAAACCTGGCAGAGACATAACCAAAAAAGAGAATTTCAGACCAATATCCTTGATGAACATTGATGCAAAAATCCTCAATAAAATACTGGCAAACCGAATCCAACAGCACATCAAAAAGCTTATCCACCATGATCAAGTGGGCTTCATCCCTGGGATGCAAGGCTGGTTCAACATACGCAAATCAATAAATGTAATCCAGCATATAAACAGAACCAAAGACAAAAACCACATGATTATCTCAATAGATGCAGAAAAGGCCTTTGACAAAATTCAACAACCCTTCATGCTAAAAACTCTCAATAAATTAGGTATTGATGGGACGTATCTCAAAATAATAAGAGCTATCTATGACAAACCCACAGCCAATATCATACTGAATGGGCAAAAACTGGAAGCATTCCCTCTGAAAACTGGCACAAGACAGGGATGCCCTCTCTCACCACTCCTATTCAACGTAGTGCTGGAAGTTCTGGCCAGAGCAATCAGACAGGAGAAGGAAATAAAGGGTATTCAACTAGGAAAAGAGGAAGTCAAATTGTCCCTGTTTGCAGATGACATGATTGTATATCTAGAAAACCCCATTGTCTCAGCCCAAAATCTCCTTAAGCTGATTAGCAACTTCAGCAAAGTCTCAGGATACAAAATTAATGTGCAAAAATCACAAGCATTCTTGTACACCAATAACAGACAAACAGAGAGCCAAATCATGAGTGAACTCCCATTCACAATTGCTTCAAAGAGAATAAAATACCTAGGAATCCAACTTACAAGGGATGTGAAGGACCTCTTCAAGGAGAACTACAAACCACTGCTCAACGAAATAAAAGAGGATACAAACAAATGGAAGAACATTCCATGCTCATGGGTTGGAAGAATCAATATGGTGAAAATGGCCATACTGCCCAAGGTCATTTATAGATTCAATGCCATCCCCATCAAGCTACCAATGACTTTCTTCACAGAATTGGAAAAAACTACTTTAAAGTTCATATGGAACCAAAAAAGAGCCCGCATCGCCAAGTCAATCCTAAGCCAAAAGAACAAAGCTGGAGGCATCATGCTACCTGACTTTAAACTATACTACAAGGCTACAGTAACCAAAACAGCGTGGTACTGGTACCACAACAGAGACATAGATCAATGGAACAGAACAGAGCCCTCAGAAATGATGCCGCATAGCTACAACTATCTGATCTTTGACAAACCTGACAAAAACAAGAAATGGGGAAAGGATTCCCTATTTAATAAATGGTGCTGGGAAAACTGGCTAGCCATATGTAGAAAGCTGCAACTGGATCCCTTCCTTACACCTTATACAAAAATTAATTCAAGATGGATTAAAGACTTATATGTTAGACCTAAAACCATTAAAATCCTACAGGAAAACCTAGGCAATACCATTCAGGACATAGGCGTGGGCAAGGACTTCATGTCTAAAACACCAAAAGCAATGGCAACAAAAGCCAAAATCGACAAATGGGATCTCATTAAACTAAAGAGCTTCTGCACAGCAAAAGAAACTATCATCAGAGTGAACAGGCAACCTACAGAATGGGAGAAAATTTTTGCAACCTACTCATCTGACAAAGGGCTAATATCCAGAATCTACAATGAACTCAAACAAATTTACAAGAAAAAAACAAACAACCCCATCAAAAAGTGGGCAGAGGACATGAACAGACACTTCTCAAAAGAAGACATTTATACAGCCAAAAAACACATGAAGAAATGCTCATCATCACTGGCCATCAGAGAAATGCAAATCAAAACCACAGTGAGATACCATCTCACACCAGTTAGAATGGCCATCATTAAAAAATCAGGAAACAACAGGTGCTGGAGAGGATGTGGAGAAATAGGAACACTTTTACACTGTTGGTGGGACTGTAAACTAGTTCAACCATTGTGGAAGTCAGTGTGGCGATTCCTCAGGGATCTCGAACTAGAAATACCATTTGACCCAGCCATCCCATTACTGGGTATATACCCAAAGGACTATAAATCATGCTGCTATAAAGACACATGCACACGTATGTTTATTGCAGCACTATTCACAATAGCAAAGAGTTGGAACCAACCCAAATGTCCAACAACGATAGACTGGATTAAGAAAATGTGGCACATATACACCATGGAATACTATGCAGCCATAAAAAATGATGAGTTCATGTCCTTTGTAGGGACATGGATGAAACTGGAAAACATCATTCTCAGTAAACTATCGCAAGGACAAAAAACCAAACACCGCATGTTCTCACTCATAGGTGGGAATTGAACAATGAGAACTCATGGACACAGGAAGGGGAACATCACACTCCGGGGACTGTTGTGGGG
>NW_026652278.1:25632503-25704131 GCF_009828535.3 Hylobates moloch
GTATAATAAAAAAAAAATTATTATAAAAAAAAAAGAAAACATTTAATTTTATTTAAAATTAAAAAAAAAAAAGAAATTAGAACAACATGGAGGTAACACACATGGTCTGAGAAACTCACAATGAAGCTTCCTCTTGAAAAGGGGTTTACAGAGCGCAGTTTTTATTACTGAGGCCATATGTTTGATATCATCCTTTGATTAACACCTGCCCCACTTGTTCTTTTCATGGAAAAACATGGATCTCCTTTCCTCAAGTTTTATTATATGAACACACACACACACACACACACACACACAGACACACTCCCCATTAAATTGCAAATTGATTTTGAAAAGCAGCGAAAGGATGTGGTAGAAAGTGACTGAGGCCTAGAAATTAGGATGAGGCAAAGTTAATATGTTACCTGAGAAATTAATAATCATCTTTCCTGCTTGCTAATGAGAGTTTACAGATAGCAGGTTCAATTATTGAGGCCGTATGTTTGATGTTAGCCTTTGATGGGCACTGACTCAGCTTGTTGTCTGCAGGGAAAAGTCTTTAATCTCCTTTTCTTGTAGTCTCTTACACATACACACCCCTCCCACATAACTTGACTGGATAAAAGAGAAACCAGACGCTTATGTTTTCACTTTGATTCTTTCATGCTTTAGATTGAAATGGCTTTCCTATTTTGACGGTGGTGACAAGACTTGAATTTTTGTTGTTATTTTTTCCCCAAGGGCATGTGATTTAACACAGTCAGCTTCCTAATGATCACTGATTTCTCAAGAAACACCATATGTAACGGTACCCACATACTGTGCTCTTCCTACCTCTTCTACTCCTGTCTATAACACTGGCCCAGTCCCTTCGCTTCTCTACACATTAGTTCCTTCAACCATTAAGGGGAGTCTGTAATAGGTTGTAATATGGAGCTTCTCAAATCATTGGGATGAATAAACAAGATTGTAATGATTCTCAAAGTCTATGTCTGTTACTTCTACCACTATCTCTTAATTACTAGCAGAACCAGGGGAGGTGACTGTAGTCTTACAGGGAGACTTTTCTACTAGTTACCAGTTTAACTTCCCAGAATGAACTAAAAATGGGTTTAGGAGGGTAGAAATGGGAGTCAGGTCACTGGAAGAAAGGAAAAGGAATTGATCAGCAAGTCATGCATAGAATATTAATAAATCAATCAGAGAGAGTGATCACTGTGTCATTTCTCAAAATATGTTTTCTAACCTAGCAAACTTGCCTCGGTTGCTAATTAAATATTTAAATTCCTGGACCTGATAGAAGACTCATTGAAAAAGAAGGTCTGGAGTTGGGGCCTAGGAAGCTACTTCTTGAACAAGATTCCCATGTGATCATAGCACACATGTAAGTGTTGTGCACTGTAATGGAAGTTTTAAATGGGATATAAATAAACAAAATACTCAAAGTAAATGGTTTTCCATTTTCCATTTTGATATATTAACTGATAATCCTTTCCCCCTTCCCCTCACCACACCCATATTCAGACCTTTTTTTTTTTTTTTTTCCCCTGCAACACCAACAGAACTAGCTCTCTTTTCCC
The DNA here is from genome assembly GCF_009828535.3 of Hylobates moloch. Taxonomy (NCBI): domain Eukaryota; kingdom Metazoa; phylum Chordata; class Mammalia; order Primates; family Hylobatidae; genus Hylobates; species Hylobates moloch. The sequence goes on from NW_026652278.1 coordinate 25,634,063, forward strand.
AAAGCCAGAAGAATGATAAAACACAGCCCTGGCAGGTATAGAAGTAAAGGCATGCTTTAAGCCATTGCAAATTCTTATTATAAACAGAAATATATAACTTATAAATAAATAAATTAGAAAATCAACACGTGACTCTACAAGGAGCCTTGAGCCTCTGCTCCTCAGATCCAAGAGCAGTTATGAAGTTGGCAAAATAAGTCACAGTCTTTGCAACCTCCCTCAGAATTATCACCAGCTCCACAAAACAGGTATGAAATGAAAGCCTTTCCTTGTGGGTGAACTTTATCGCCTATCACTGCCAAGCTGAAATTTACAGTTAAAACGCCTTATCCCTTATTCCCACTTTTCCATGTGTTTAACAACTCATGATGAGATTAGCTTTCACACTCAGGCTCCATGTTGACTAGTGCTGTATTAGTGATTTTCGTTTTTCATTAAATTAGGAACGAGCATCAGTACTGTCTATACATTTGCTTTCAACCACCAAGAGTCAGGAGTGAAGCTTTATTTTGTCTTGTTTTGTTTTGTTTGGGGAATAAAAAATACCTTTCTGTTTTCTGATTTCCCTGATGATTCTAATCTCCGGGAGAACTGTGAGGGATCCAGAGAATGGCTAAAAAACTCACTTCGCCCCTATTGTTTATAGTTGTTCTACATGTATCATATATTTCATGTCTCAGTGAACATATGTCTTTGACTACAGAGCACACACAAACACACACCCATGCTCTCATATAACTGACTCTGTATAGAAGTTGGTAGATAGCATGGTAAAGCAAAATTCATAACCAGACTGATGGATACTAATTCTATAAAATAAAAGTCTAAATTATAATTTTTTCAGTATCGGCTTCATTCTCTTGATTTTATTGTTTTCCTGGAAGGAGAATCAAAAGTCTAAAATTTGCTTTTTTGGATTTTGTTTTGTTTGGCTTCCTGTTGTTTGTGACAGGTGAGTCTAAAACGAGGGAGGGCCACTCACCACAACGGAAATGCTGGATGGGTAGCTTTGTTTTGCTTTATTTTCTCTATCTATCCCCCTCCCTCTTTTGCCACCTGTCTCTCTCTCTCTAAATTCTATGAACTAATGTTTATTGGGCACTTGGTATATTACAGGCCCTGTACTATGGCATTTACTTCATTCACAAAACTATACAGAAGAGGTACTTGAATTTAGAAAAGGTAACAAGTTACTCAACATCATAAAGCTAGTAAATGAAAGGGCCAGCTTAGTCACTTACTGGTTCATTCATTCATTAATGTCATCAGTATTTATAGCTGACTTATTATGTGCAGCTGTTCTTGATCCTCGGGTGCAGCAGTGATGTCCCTACCTAGTGGAGCTTTTATTTGAAGGGGGAGATGAACACACACACACACACACACACACACACACACACACACACACACACTATGGACTCCAAAAGCTATGGAGAGAAATGAAACAAGATAAAGACTAGAAACGAATGGCGATCACGTTGGTTTAGATAGGTGATCAGAAAAAGCATTTATAAGAATGAGACATGTGACCTAATAAAACTGAATGTTTGGAAGCAATGGATGATGTGGGTATTTGGAAGATGTGAAATTTTATATGATCTGTAAGTCCCTGTATAATCAGTTTTTGCCTGCCTTATAATCCTATTTTTTCCTATGCTACCACTCATTCTAAACATTCCTGATTTTCTCTTTGTTTCCTAATGGGCTGTACATCTTCTTAGTTTAGAATTCTCACCTGTGCCATTCCTTTTTTTCCTGCTAAAATTCCCTTCACATAGGTTTTTGTTTTGTTTTGTTTTTTTCTGGCTATTTTCTGCTCCTATACCATGGAGTATGTGTCTTGGTAGCAGAGTATTCACAAATTGCCATTTATCTGATTGTATTTTCTGTTAAACTGTAAGATCCATGAAAGAAGTAGTTATACCCCCAAATTAATGAAAAACATAGACTCAAGCAGAAGCATGTATGCCAATGATCATAGTAGCATTATGCAAAATAGCCAAAAGGTGGAAAGAACTCTGTGTCCATCAGCAGATGAATGAATAAACAAAGTATGCTATACACAAACAATATAATATCATTCAACCATAAAGAGACAAACCGCTAATACATGTGACAACATGGATACAACTTAAAAAAACATGCTAAATGAAATAAATCAGACACAAAAGGACAAATATCATATAATTCCACTTATATGAGGTACCTAAAATAGGCAAATTCATAGAGACAGAAAGTAGAATAGAGGTTAAGATGGGAGAGGAAGGGGAATTGTTTAATGGGTTCAGAGTTTCTGCTTAGGATGATGATAACATTCTGGAAATAAATCATAGCTGTGGTTATACAAAATAGTGCGTTTATTTAATGCCACTAATTATACACTTAAAAAGGTTAAAGTGGTAATTTTTAAAGATATATTTTATCACAATATAAAATGACCCATGGAGGAAATTTCTTTTATTCTTTCACAATTATACAATTATATCCCTAGCACCTTGAACAGTACCTGACAGACACAGCAGATGTTTAACACATGTTTACAGAATGAAAGAGCCAATATTAAGTTCAGCTTTATGTTTGGGGCCCATCTATGTACTTAACCACTGCACAGGTGATTTTCAGAGTTTTTTGCAAGCATCTTGCAGGCGACTTAAGGTGCAGTTTAAAGTGATTTTAGGTGGAACAGAGCCACAACATCACCACCATGTAACACGGCACTATATCTCACACACACACACACACACACACACACACACAAGTTTTGACTGACTTTCTGATTATTGCTACTTTTAAAATTCCTGTTTTTTAGATCAAACTGAGTCTCATTTTTGTTATCCTTCTTCAATGCTCTTGTAACACTTGCTAAACTTTTATTTTTTTCTTCCCTTTATGTAACCCCCGCCCCCACTTTTATTTTTTTGAGACAGAATCTTGCTCTGTTGCTCAGTGAGCGCCATCTCAGCTCACCGCAACCTCTGCCTCCAGGGCCTAAGTGATTCTCATGCTTCAGCCTCCAGAGTAGCTGGGATTATAGGCATGAGCTATTACACCTGGCTAATTGTTTATGTAGAGATGGGGCTTCACCATATTGCCCAGGGTGGTCTCGAACTCCCGAACTCAGGCGATCCGCCCACCTTGGCCTCTCAAAGTTCTGGGATTACAGGCGTGAGCCACTGCACCCAGCAACCCCCTTTCTTTTCTTTCTTCTTTTCAGCATAAAGAAGAAACTTCAGGCTCAGATCTCCCCATCCCCCATGGGTAGCAACACTTAGAAAGCAATCATACAATTTGTAATGTTGTTATCTTGATCATTCATTCATTAATGTCATCAATATTTATAGCTGACTTATTATGTGCAGCTGTTCTTGATCCTCGGGTGCAGCAGTGATGTCCCTGCCTAGTGGAGCTTTTATTCGAAGGGGGAGATGAACACACACACACACACACACACACACACACACACACACACACACTATGGACTATGGACTCCAAAAGCTATGGAGAGAAATGAAACAAGATAAAGACTAGAAACAAATGGCGATCACGTTGGTTTAGATAGGTGATCAGAAAAAGCATTTATAAGAATGAGACATGTGACCTAATAAAACTGAAATGTAAAAGTGATACTGGCTTTTCATAGGTGGTTATAATACAACACATAAAATATTTTAACGGATTTGATTTAAAGAAAATGTTATAAGACAATAATAATAATACTGAGGGACTGTGGATATTGCCAAAACCAGGAAGGTGTTACAAAGATGACTGAGGGAGCTGAAGCTGTCCTAACTTGGGCTCCCTGCATTCCTGGGCTTGGGTCTGCGTTTGTCTTTGTCTACAGCAGTGCAGTTGGTGTCTGTCTCTCCGTGCACTCTCTAACTGCCTCTCTTTCCTTTTGGCTCATGCTCTCTGTCCACTCCTCCATATCTCTCCACCCTACGTGGTGCATCTCAGACTGCTTTTGCATAGCTCTGTCTTCCACACCATCCCTGGAGAAGGGAGAAAAGTGCTGCTAGTCTGGAAGGGGCTGTCTGTGTGGAATAATTGTGGTGTTTCCTTCTTCCAGATAGATTCTTGATGAAAAGTGCACAGCTGCTTGTTTTATTCATTACCTCTGACATTTTCCCTGAAAACTACTGAACTTTTCCCTGGCCTTCTTTAGTTTTTAGTGTTGGTTCCAAGTGAATAGCAATGACAGTAGTTACCAAAATACAAAGGGGTGGTGACTTGTTTTATAGGGGAATGCTACTTTAAGCAGGCACGCACGCATGCACACACACACATGCACACATACACAGTCCCTCTTATGATTTAGGACCACGGATTATGGATACCAGACGTGGGTTGATAGGCTGGTGATTAACTGAGTCCTCCACAGGAAAGGAGAGTCAGACCACTTCTCTTGGGAGTGGAGATTCAAACATGGAACATGATATGTTTGTGTGTGTCCGTGTGCTATATTGATAATAAAGACATTAGCTTTTTTCTTATTTCTCCTGTGTAATCTTAGCTCCAAGAGAGCCCCCTACCTTCCTTCCTTCCTTTTCACTGTATCAAACAATAGGGTGGCAAACTTTGGCATATTCAAGGTCACCCACTACTTCTATATCATGTTTTCATCAGAAGCCATTGTAAAAATAATTAAGTATAACATGCACAGAATCGTGTAAATCCAGGACAGGACTGGTGCAGAGATGCACAGAAGGAAGGTAGGGGTCAGACACACAGCACAAAATTCTTAAACCTTGACTTTTTCCGTAAAAGGCTCATTTACACACACACACACACACACACACACAGAGAGAGAGAGAGAGACAGAGAGAGACAGAGACTAATGCACAAACACATTCTGAATTAATCTCCAAGAAAACAGCATTCACGCATCACTGCAGACAGCTCCTTGCAACCTGCTTTACACTTCACAGAAACCAAGACAATCAGGGAAGCCCTGAATGGAATAGATGCCTCCTTTTCTCCAGCAAAAGAGCTGAGATGAATGATAGGAGTGCAGTTGTGACTGCTAGTGTCTGTCCCTGCTATTTATCTGCACAAGTTATGAACCAGCCTGCATTCTTCTTACTCCTTACCTCTGACCTCGCTTTACAGAGACATATATATTTGTTGCCTCTGTTGCTCCCTAAATCTCACCATCACCACAATGCATCTAACTGGTTCACTACCTAACCATCTAATAACGGTTCACTAGTTCCAGTGTTCTCTTTCTGTTAGAGATGATGAATGGAATGGCACATTTGTCACCCATACAGGGTTAGGGCTGTGTCGCACTGAAATCTAATGTCTCTTAACCTGTATGACTCAATGACATATTTACACATCATTTTAAATTATTTTGAATCAGATTGTATTTTCAAACTATTCCAAATTATAGGTCAGTATCTCCCTGAGTAAGATGGCTTTCTCTTTCTGCCAGTTTCCTTAATTTCTGTCACTTTGCTTAAAATTTAGCTCCTGTGAGTGGTACCTTGAGAACAGTCCTTTTATCTGGTGAAGAAAGGATGGAAAGAAAAATACCATCACAGTCAAGGACCTACATTCTCTCCCTATTCCCAAGCTCCTGACTTCTGAGTAATCTTGGGAGAATGCCTAATATTTTTGAATCTCATTTTTTCCATGGGACAAATGGAGCAATAAACATTGACCTCCCCTTATTATTGCTAAAATAAACATTGATCTCTCCTTATTACTATATTACATTATTATATTATAAAATATACTTGTATTATTATAAAATAATATATAGTATTTATTATAAAACTAATTGTGTTTTTTTGTCATTACATTCAATTGCAAAAACTGCAATTACTTTTGCACTAAACTAATATTACAGTGTCCCAGTTAGAAAATGAGTAGAAATCTATATTGTTAATGAACTTTATCCACATTCTATATACAATTATTTAAATTATAGCCTTATTTTATAGTATCTTTATGAATTACATGTATCAAAGTAATACATGGCATGGTTAAAAAATTCAGTTAAATTTTAATGAAAAGTGACAATGTTTTGCCTCATTGTTCCTTGCCTAAAGACCATCTCCCTGGAAGATTTTATTTTAATAATTTCTGGCTTTTGATTTTAATAATTTCTGTCTTTAGTGTGTTGGTCGTTACTTCATAGGTCTTAAGCAGTATTCTTCAAACTCTATCTTTTCATTTACTACTTAGACTCTTTTGTTTTTATTTCCTATATTTTTCTATCTCACCTTCTTAGAATACTTCTAATTATTTTTTATCCCAAGTTTCTGCCCAGAAAAGAGACTGAGTGAAAGGAAAAGGACAACCTTCCCCCTTCATTTCCTACATCCTGAGCTCCACATAACCATTGACTCTGCCCAGAGGGAGCACTCACCTGAGACCAAAGGTCAACCTGGAGCATGCACTCAAGGGGACATTAATGGAAACATTGGGTCCTGGTGTGGTAGCTGCGAGAGGGTTATTGATTTATTCAATGGTAATACAATATATAGCAAAGTCACTCGGGGAATCCCCTTCAATCAATAATTTGCCAAGATAAAGAAAGATAACTTGGTGCCCTTCTAAATTTAATCGTCTTTCAGCTGCAGCGGGGGTTGCTTTGACAATGATATGTCTTTTCTTTTGTGCCAGCTTCTGCCTTCAGCTTAAATAGCAGCACAATTAGACCTGGATTCCTGCAACTGTCAAGATGAATAAGATGAAGCAAGAATTCCATTGCTTTATCCTGCTGCATTTTGGGTTTGTTTTCTAAGTTAATTATTCACAGGATATAGCATTTTGTTTTGTTTCTCCATGGCAGAGGATGAAGACACAGTATAAATCAATGCCCTGTGCTTATCTAGGATTACATAGGGAGAGAGCTCTGAAGTTGATTGGAGATGTTTGGGAGAAAGAGAGATTTTTTACCAGGAAAAGTGTAAAGGACTGCTTAGCTAATGCTAAAAAAAACTTCAGTGGTGCCAAGGAATACAAATTAAGAACTCACATGGAGAAGGCCAACAGGATGTCCCTGTTTATTGAAGAGTAATAGATATTTTTTAAAATAGATTTAATTTTGATTAAAGCAAAGTCTTTCATTGGGTGCAGCATTTAATCTATAAGAATTCTGTTCTTTAGGACTAGTTAAGGCAGATTTGCTCAGCAGAATAAATAATAAAAATAAAAATAATGGAACAGAATACAAATCAATAGGTAAATTCGTTGGTTCAAAATTCACCTCTTCTGTTATCAAGTTATAAAACTACTATGGTGACAAAGAATAGTTTTCTCTCTGATTTTAGAAATGGTATTAGTAAACAATGGCACATATCATGCATGGAAGGAAGCACATATTATGATAATACCATCCTCCATTTGAATTGTGTTTTTAGATTTTCAGTACACTGAAATATCTTCACCAGTTTGAATCTTCCAAGATTCTGGAAAGTAGGACAGCAGGCATTAGTGTTTTTACTTTCTAGATGAGACAGGTGAGCCTGAACTGAAACCCGCTTCTCGTTAGCTCTTAGCCTTGTGTTAGTTCAACTGGAAGCAATGTCAACTCACTTGTCTTTAAGCCTAAATTCCATAACATTTCAACTGGAAGTAAAGCTCTGAACAAAATGTTTTGTTGTTGTTGTTGTTGTTGTTAAAACTGATTAAGAAAAATAGCATCTCCCTCCCCTTTCCACTCAGCCAGTCCTACATCCTTCTTCAAATCCTTATAAGATTTCTCATTCCATTCAAATTCTCCTTATATGTTTCACTCCTGGAGTTGGTGAGAAGAGTTTGGAACACCTTTACTATTCTTAGGTTGTCCTGAATTCAACACACAGTACATTAATGCTAGATCTTCCAAAGGGTTGTAAATATAATCAGGCCTCAAGTCAAATTTTGCTCTCTCACTTATATGGATGACTTTCCATAAGTTACTGAATTGCTTTAAACTTTAGTTTTCTTATCCATAAAATACCTAAATAAATATACCTCCTGTGGTAGTTATTGGATTTTTGTATGTGTCTCTTTCACTAATCAGTTCTATTATTTTGGATCTATCAATCAAAGGACTCCACTTCCTAGAAATTAGGGTTTTGTAAGTGACTCAGGACAAGCCTGCCAAGAATATAGTAACTGGTGTGATGCTGAACATGTGACCCAAGAAAGACCAACCAATGCTCTTCCTTGGGGCTTCTCTACTGGAGTCATAGGCACTACTCTTGCAGCCTTGTTTGTCCATCTTCCTTATCATATGAAGGAACATGTCTAAGGAACAGGAGACTGAATCCCATCCAAGGCACAAAAAGTCAGGGGAGGAGAGAGGGAGCAGGCAGTAGATCTAACATTATTTTTACTTTTATGTTTAACTTTAATTTTAATATTTTACTTTATTTTTGCTTAGTCTACCTTGAGTCATCAGACTTGTTGATAATTTGAAGATTTGTGATTAAGGATTACTTCATAGGGTTATGGAGAATACTAAATGAGGCAATAAATGAAAAGTGCTTAGCATAAAATCTCACATATATGAAGCATTCACTTGTCTCTTACTTCCAATATTATGTTACTGAGACTCAGAGAAGCTAAGTAATATGCCCAAGATCAAACAGCTAGAATGTGGAAAACCAAGTTTTTCACTCAGGTATGCCGGAACCCAAAGTCCATGTTCCAAGACACTGTGATTCACTGCTATGCTGATTTTTCTGTCATCCAGAAGCAGTGTTGGGCATGTAGCTGAGTGATCTTGTTCTTTTCCCCATTGTCTCATCATATTTTTTATTATTCTTAAGGAGCCTAGTGCTGGTGTGGCCCAATCACTAGAGAGGAACAGGTTTCCTTACTTCCAAAGAGTAGCCTTCTCTTCTTAGGTGGAAAAAGATACTGAGACCAGAGAGAACTCTGGTGAGTGACTGAAACCCTGGAGATGCCCATCAAGGTGTCTTCATCTTAGTTTTCCATTGTCTGAAACATGCCCAGCTAATTAAACTTATAATGGGCTGCAGGGCTGCCTTCCTGATAGAATTCTATCAGAGGCCATTGGCTCTGTATCAATTTTGGACTGTTTTGCAGCCTGCAGAAATCCATGATAAAAGGTATGTCCTTCTGCTTTTCAATTTTAAGGAAAATATAATTAACTGGGCTTTTTGTTTGTGTGTTTTTTCTGTTTTAACAGCCTTCCTTTCCCCCAACTACATTTCTGCTGACTAAAGAGAGTGAAGATAGAGACTGTTTCCTTTTGATTGAAAGTCCACAGTTTGGTGCTGGGACTGAAATACTTTTCCTGAAGTTTAGGAAAGGCTGTGCATTTATGTGAATATACGTATTTGTGTGTGTGTGTGTGTGTGCATGTGCGTGCGTGTGCATTCCCTGTGGCACCTGAAGAATCATAAGCTTATAAGTCCGTGAGTGAGTTCCCATTCAATGCTAATGTTTGCCACTAATGCGGTGGACACACTTCAGGGTGGCCCCATGAACCCTATATCTTGGGATTTACATCTTGTATAATCCCCTGCCTTTGATTGTAGGCACCCTGTTTCTTGTTTCTAGAATAGAAAATGGCAAAGGTGATAGGAGTTCACTTCTGTGATTTCTGTGATTATGTTCCATTGGATAAGACCTTCTTGCTAGCTGACTCACTCTTGCTCCCTGCTTGCCTCAAAGAAGCAAGCTGCCACGGTCTTCCTATAAAGAGGGCTACATAGGAGGCAACAGTAGGCAGCCTTCAGGACCTGGGGACATCCTCCAGCTGACAGCAAAAGACTAAAGCTCTCAGTTCTACAGCCACAAGAAAATAAAATCTGCTGATAACCTGAGTGATCTTGAGAATTCTGGCCAATGTCTTGAGTGCAGTCTGGTGAGACCCTGAAGTAGAGGACCTAGTTAAAATGTTGGCTGAACTCTTTATCCATAGAATATACGAGACAATAAACCTGTGTTGTTTTAAGCTGTTAAGTTGGCAGTAATTTGTTATGCAGCAAGAGATAACTAATGCAAAAGACACCAAATTATAAACAGATTATTAGCGTGTATATAATTTGTATAAGATAAGGGGTTTGCAGTCAGATCCTCTAAATTTTGAATATTGAGTGCAGACTTTGTTAGCTTTGTGTGTTCTTCAAAACCTTAATTAGTGTCTGTGAGCTTAACTTAGACTTCTTAAACTGTAGAAAAAAAGAAGGAGTGGGTTGGGGGGAATTTTAAAAAGCATAGCCTAGGGCTTAAATGACAGAATGACAAACTGGTTATACACTTTAACTTTAATTCTTTTTTTTTCTTTTTCTTGAGAGATGATATTGTGCTGTGCTGTTGCCCAGGCTGGAGTGCTATGGCATGATCATAACTCACTACAGCCTCAACCTCCTGGGCTTAAGTGAACCTCTTGCCTCGGCCTTGTGAGTATCTGGGTCTACAGGTGCATGCCACCATGTCCAGCCAATTTTTTATTTTTTGTAGAGATGAGGTCTTACTTTGTCACCCAGGTTGGGGTTACAAACTTTAAATTGGTTCAATTTGTAGAGATGAGGTCTTACTATGTTGCCCAGGTTGGGGTGACAAGCTTTAAGTTGATAAACTTTCAAAAAATGTTGCCTACATCTAACCCTCTAGTTAACCTCTCATATAGTTAACCTCATTTCCCATAGTACTTTATTAATAACTTTATTTCACCTTACAACTAGACTGTGAGATTTACAAAAATAAAAAGATTCCTGTCTTATTCACTTTAACTCTCTGGGTAAAAAAACAAAGCCAGCTGGGCTAGCAAATAGACTTAATAAATAATTGTCAGATTTGTAAATTCATGAATCTACATTAGGAGTTCTGAGCAAAACAACATGGTGTTTGTTGAACTTGACAAAGTGATAAATTATGTTTGTGTTTACTCTTTCAATCTCAAGGCTAATTGATGTGCCAAGAGTCTAAAATAAGATGGATACATGGATTTATTGTTAAGCTAAAAACTGAGTTTCTGAAATATAATTTACAGAATGGCTGATCACTGGGTGGCTCATTGATGGTTACTAACTGAATATCAGTGTTGTTCGATGGCTAGAACATGACATTTATCTCAGAAATATATAGGTTTAAAGATCTAGGAGACGTCTAAGACATGATGAGCATAAATGAGGAGGGTGTTTTCAAAGCACTTTTTGCCTGAACCTTGAATTCTGATGTAGCCACCCTCAGGATGTATGATAGATTGCAAAATATGAGCACATTTTCTTCCCATCTTAGTTGCATCCCCATCTTCAATGTACCTTTGCTAATTCTTTTATAAAGGGGTAGAGTCCACTTGCTAAACTTTGAAACCATCTGGACTCATGACTTGTTTGATGAGTGGATTTTGGCTGATGTGTTGTTAGGAGACTTCCAAAGCTAAGTCCTATGAGGACTCACAGGTTTTACCTTCCCGGTCTTGGGCACTGCGCTGTGAACAGCACACAAGAAAGGCACTGCCCTGTGACCAGCACACAAAGAAGTCTTAAAAAGAATGAGAGGGCATGTGAAGAATTGAGATTCCCATATAACAGTCCACAGCAACTCTGAGACATCCAGATAACCCAACCCCTAGCTAATGGATCGCAGTCAACCCACAGAATCATGAATCAAGGTAATCATTGTCATTAAGCTGTTGACTTCTGGGTGATTTGTTGCATGACAAAAACTAATCTAACCCTCCCCATTCAAACTCACATACATGTGCACACACAGAGGTGCACACACACACACACACACACACACACACACACAGCATTAAGAGTTATTGCTAGATATTCAATGACTGATGGTATGCTTGCTATCCTTTATATTTGGGTCAAGGAAAAAAACAAGCAAAGAAACGAGGATTGAGAACCATAAACCTATTTTCTGAGGCTGTTTTCTTTTTATGTAAGATGAATGTCAAAGGGTTGTTTGTGAAGATTGAACATATAGGGCCTGAAACAGGAATTAGCTGGTTTTGTTTGCTTCTCCGAATCCTCATGTTTCCTAGAATCCTGCTTTACTCCCGCTATCACTGTAATATAAAATTTTAGTTAGTAGTGGGTGCACTCTTTCTCGTGTTTTTTTTTTTGTTTTCACTTGTTTCTTTGTGTGTTTTTAATCTAAATTGTGGATTTAATCCAAACTTGTGGAAGGAATTAGAATGTAATTCAAACTCCAGTCTGAATGTCAGTCATTGTCAAATACATTTTACTCATTTATCTTTCTGGCATTCCTTCATTTTGGGAAAGGCTCCTCTCTGATGTAATATAATGAAGGAGGAAATGCAGTCAATCAAAGAGCCTGTCTCCTAAAGAAGGCAATCAGAGCCCTCTTTTAGGAGTTAATTTTAGATACCAGGAGAGACAGGACCTCTGCTCTTCTGAGATCCCAAGCGCTTTTCGTTGTCATGTAGACATGGAAGGATCACTGCCTTTCCCACTAAGAGGAAAGGACCTGCCAGAGAATGAAAATGTCACAAAGGAAAGCAGGAGGTAGAGAGAGAGAGAGAGAGAGAGAGAGAATGCATAGAGATATATTTCTCTATTTCTTAAATACATAATTTGAACTCTTGAGTCCAGCTATTTCTCATGTATGCATTTTCAGTAATGTGATCACATGAATTCATTATTTTTCCTTCGACAAGCTTGAAATTAGGCATCAATATCGCCAAGTCAAAAACCCTGTGGTTAATATCCTGGTAATGTTTATTTGGAGGGTGCAGCAAGGATATTTTGGGTGTTTCTAAAATGAGATTCATAGATGTATCAGCTCAGTCCCTTATATTCTGTCACTTAACCTAAGATTGCTAAGTACAAGATAAAAGGATCACTCTATGTTGTGTACGTATGTGTGTGTGTGTGTGCCTGTGTACATGTGTGTTCTGAACTAATCACAATAAAATGTGCTATGGGAGCTGTATGAAGGTTTTAAAAGTTGCACAGATGTAGTGCTATGTGACTTCAGGCAAATCACTTACTTTTGTGAACACTTAAACTCTTCCATTGCCAAAATATAATTGTTCATATGAAATGCCATAAAGACAAGTAAATATGATGTCTTCACCAAATCAACAAGTAAATAACTTTGAAGAAGCTACAAAAGGGATTAACTGTTAACTCTCTTGAAAGTTTACTGGGTAAACACTGAGCAGTCCAACATCATTATAAATCCGAACAATAAACATTTGAGTTCAAAATATGACCTCTGAAGTAACGTAAGCAAATGAATGAAATGATTTCAGAATTGCCAAAGGGAGTGTATGTATTTGCGTATGTATGTGTACTTATGCATATGTATGTGTGTATATGTCAGTGTGTTATTGCGTATCACTTTGGGATATTGATGTTCTTCCTTTTTTTCTCTCTCTTCCTGTGGGAATGTAGGAAGCAGGGTGCCACAGATCCTAGCATTTGTATTTGAAAGCCTAAATCTGTCAAGCAGAAGAGTGATTGAAAAGAGGTGAAGTGAATTAAAGGAAGCTGGCAAAAAAAATAAATAAATAAAAGTTTTTTTCTTGACACAAGAAAGAAATGCTCTCAAGGCAGTGGGAAATAGAAACTGAGCTATACAGCACCTGAATGGAGTAGGTAAGAGGGACCTGAACATACTTAGGTCCCCAGAAAATAATGGCCCTCAGACATAGCTTCACTGCAGATTTTCCACCTGGTATTGGAACAGGACGCTCCCAGCCTTCACAATAGCTCTGCTTCAGGATAGTCCCGTCTTCATGACAGCCCAGACAATGAACGTGTCTCAGTAAACAGACAAAGAGATAAAGAGGGCTTGGCCCATTTTCTGGACATAAACAACATGTTCAGATGCTGGTGCAGCTCACATTTGTGGCAAGGGAACGAGTGACTTCAGTATGGTTATGTGAGAGTTCAGCTGACTGAAAGTATGAAAGAACGAGACACAGATTCTGGAGCCATGCTTATATAGCCCGCAGAATCATGAGTCAATTAAAATCTTTGCTCTATAAATTACCCAGTCTAAGGTATTTTTCTTTTTTGTTTTGTTTTTGTTTTTTGCTTGGAAAGAGTCTCACTCTGTCTCCCAGGCTGGAGTGCAGTGGTGTTATCTTGGCTCACAGCAACCTCCACCTTCTGGGTTCAAGTGATTCCCATGCCTCGGCCTCCAAGGTAGCTGGGATTACAGGTGTGTACCACCACACCTGGCTAATTTTTGTGTTTTTAGTAGAGATTGGGTTTCACCACATTGGCCAGGCTGGTCTGGAACTCCTGGCCTCAAGTGATCCACCCACCTTGGCCTCCCAAAATGCTGGCATTACAGATGTGAGCCACTGAGCCCAGCCAGGTATTTCTTTATAACAATGCAACAACAGACTAACACAAGACATAAGTAACTGAAATCAATCCTAACAATTTTTTTAAAGTATTTATTTAGATGGCCTTCTGGTATCTCAAAAGTCTATTGTAATTTTTCTTATTTAAAAAGGAAATTAATCCGGGTGCATTGGCTCATGCCTGTAATCCCGGAACTTTGGGAGGCTGAAGCAGGAGAATTGCTCGAGCCCAGGAGTTCGAGAACAGCCTAGGCAACAAAGTGAGACACTGTTTCCACAAAAAAGTTAAAAAATTAGTCAGGTGTGGTAATGTGTGCTCTAGTCCCAGCTACACAGGAAGCTGAGGCAGGAGGATCCCTTGAGCCAAGTAGTTCAAGGCGGCAGTGAGCCCTATTGGCACCACTGCACTCCAGCCTGGGTGAGAGAGTGAGATCTTGTCTCAAAATAAAATAAAATAAAATAAAATAAAATAAAATAGAAATTAGACCAGAAGGAGGAAAGTAAGAACAACTCAATTATATCATCTACAATAAATTAAAATCAATTTTAACCATTTTTTCACTTGTTCATTCTTCACTTCACTGAAGTGTCAAAGTCCTGCAAATGAAGATACTGTTTGCTGGCCAAGATTAAGCAAGCTTCATCCTTGACCAGACAAGCATAATGAAAAGAAGAACCTATGGGAATTTGATTTTACAGAAACTCATAGGAACCCCATCAGCATTCTCATTGAAGGACTGGGCTTCCTAACCCACAAACTCAACAAGCCTGTACCCTGTGTGAAATAAGAACTGAAGGAAACCTGAGTGCTGGTTTAGAAAGGGAAATAAGTTGCGGGAGATAAAATACTTACAAACTGTTTTATCTTTTATGAGCCTCTGTAAACATCTTTATACATACTTCTTTATGAAATGTGTATCCTCCTTGTCTAGGGTATATTCCAAGAAGTAGAACTGCTGAAATTAGCCTTGTTGGACTATCTCTAGCTATGACCATCCAAAGTCATGCTACAGAGGTATATCTATGGCTAAATCTGTTTCCACTTATCCTTGCCACTCTTGAACTTATCAGACTGTTTACTTTTTGCCAGTCTCATGCCGCTCAACTCCTTAAGAGTAAATTACATCCTCCAGATAGGAGTTTGTGTCAAGTCAAAAAGGTGAGAGAATATGAGTGGTGGGTGAGAGGAGGAACATACATCCGGAAATGGAATGTGAGGAGATTTATTTTCTCCTCAGTACTCACTTCACCTGAGGGAGGAAAGGTCAAATGCTAACTGACCCCCAGTCAAGGAGTGGACCAGGAGACATTGTTATAATGGCTTATTCCTATCTTATTTTGCTCAGTTCCTAGATAGGAGCTGTCTACCTCCTGATCAGTCAGTTTCTTCTAAAGGGCATCTGTGAACCCATTCTGGTGAGGGCTTTAAGAAAAAATAAGAAAGAAATCAGAAACCATTTGCCTGCTCTCAGGGAGTTCCTGGCTTACAGAAATCACAAATTTGACAGCCCTTGAATCTAGCTTAGGTAAAAGATATAAATCGTATGACCAAAAAAGTATTTAAAACTTTTAAAATATTTTGTCCACATATTGAAACTCAGGACATTTTAGTTACTAATACAAATTCTAGCTTCCTTTAAATAGGTGAAGATCTGGCAACATTGGGTTTGAGTTTCCACTCACCATAGATGACCACACACTCCAGTTTCCAATATCCTCCCTGTTTTCTTAAACTCAAGATGCCTCATTCTTGTTACCTGCAGGCACTTGATATTGCAGCACCTTGTCTTACATCGTTGTTTCTGATGACTTTAGGAAGACAGTATTAACCAGAGGAAAGAACTGACAAGGACTCCAGTCAACCTGTATAACTACCAAATCAGAAACATGCTAACGACCCTTTTAAATATCTTGCTTTCTTGCTATTAGCCAATAATAGGCTTTCAGCACCGGTAACGAGGTGTCACGGTGGAGAAGAGGAAGAAGGATAACAATCTTGCTTAAAAATAGCATGAAAAATGGCCTGTTCTTTATAGACTTATCTGCGGCTTTCTTGCTTGCCTAATCTTGAATTTGCCCTGAGTCAGTTGTTTGCTGTTGAAATGAGACAAATGTTTTAAGAGTGAGAGAATGAAGGATTTTCTCAAAGGGATGTGGCAACAGTAATGAAAATTAACATTACGTTTCCACCTGCCACCTGACACTGCCACTTTAAAAGAACACAGGGCAAGTGTGGAAATGTACATTGTTAGTCTTTTTTTTCCTCTGTTGAGATAAATAATAGTGGTCTACGATGCAGAGGAGAGTATAAATTGGTTCCCAGCTTTATATTTCACCAACATCTCTTTCTGCCTCATGTGGAAGAAGAAACTGTCTGTTATGTATTTCTTCATATTTTACAGAAAAATGTGAAGAAAACACTCTTTGGGTCAATGATAGCTGGACACAATAGAATTACAAACAATGCAGGTTTAAAGACATATAAACCCAAATATGACCGGTATTTTCCTGGTCACTTTTGAGGATTGCAAAACCATGGGAAGCTCTCTGATGTCAAGCTAATGTTGGTGACTGCTCTCTCTTTTTTTCCCCCTCACTTGTAATATGCGCTTACTGTGGCTTCTATCTTAAAGTTCCCCAAGGCATTCTCTGATCACTTAAATTCCCTGAAAGAAGAGAGATTGTGTTTTTAGCTGGAATTGTCTATGCAGGTATGGGAAGAAGGAATTAGATAATTTAGGAATACTTAGCAGTTTAGTCACAATCAGGACTGAGAATCAGTAAGGAAAGTTAAGAGCAGATTATTGGCAATGATTTACACAAGAGATTAATCATGGGTACCTGAAAGAAGGCTTTATTGGAAGAAAACCTAGTCAGCTATAAAGGAAAAAGGAATAAAATTACATATATATATAAAACATACATATATTTTTATGTATGTTTATTTATGTGTTATATATACATAACACTGCTTTATGGTGCAGAGGATATAGTGTGTGTGTGTGTGTGTGTGTGTGCACTTAAGCTCCTTCACCTGTATAAACCTTTTATCACTTCTGGATGTGTGGCCCAAAAGTAAAATACATCAATAAAACAAGCTTCATCTCAATATAGTCAGCTTAACAAGAGATTCAGAGTGTCAGCCTATCCTCTACATGGACATTACTGTGACATCTAACTAAGATTGAGACTTTTTGTGGTAGAATTCCAGAAAAAAATTTCCTCTAAATTCATTTGCTAAGTCCATGGGAATGCCCAGATCTTAATGCTTTCCAATAACTGATTATTTATTTATTGGATTCAATGAGCTATCTCAGTACCCTTCCTTATTTTGCTTAGGATATTACTTTGTGTGTTGTGTTGTGTTGTGTTTGTTTTGTTGTTTTGTGATCAAAAGAACTTAATGTATATTCCAAAATTCACATAGCTTTTGAGTAGCTGCTGAGGATTTGAACTCATATGAATCTGACTCCCAGATGGAAACTGTTTCTTCTCATATCCAAACAGTATTAAAAACAATTCAGTTAAGAACAAAACTCTATAGATGCTTCGTTTATAGAATAATATTTATATTTTTATATTTATTTCCTATTCACTTTTTTGTTGATTTAAATTAATATATTCAATTCACTTACTTTGCGTTTTCTTTAATTTAAACATGAAAGAAATTCACCATAATCACTTAGAAACGTTTTGTTTTCACTTTCTTCACTTCCTAATTTCCAGTAATCGCAAAAGACTTTCTTGAGACTTTGAAGGCTCGAAGCTTTTCTTTTCCTGAGTTTTTCTAGAGAAGGTCAAGTTCTCTAAACAGCACAAGTAGGCAAATGTTATGATTACCCCCTACCACAACTACCAGAATGGAGCTGGCTCTCACACCCAATTAGTTATGCAGGGTACAAAGATTCCACAACAGTGACTGATAACACTGGGCTTTTTTCCTTTTCAAAGATCATTTTACTCTTGGAATTAAAGTCACTGATCCCAGCTCACCAGCAAATGTCTGCTGTTCATTGATAGCACCCTTGGGCGCTTATATCAGCTCCTCATTCTGCTATGAAAGCATCTGTGTGGCCGCCTCCCAGAAGATGTTTATTCTGAAATGACACGATTGAAGTGCAGGCCTCATAGTGCAAACTAATTTTCTCTCTTCCTGTTCTTGAATGGACTCTTCTGATGCCTTCACCTGTTCATGGTCAAAGCAAAGTATATTTATATATTGTATTTGAAAAAATACATATTAATGTGCCTAGTGAGCAGTTTGAGAATAAATGTGTTTATCAGAATTTTAAGCAAAAGAGCATGTAACTTGCAATCTGAATAATGTATTTAGAGAAACAATTATGGCAAGGTAGGTTGAGTTGCGAATGTCACATGACCTTTGGTAGTGCTTCTTAGAAAAGTGATGCCTTTTAATATAGCCATAAATGTTGCCCCATTCAATTAGTAGTTCCTTGAATTATTGATTAAACAGTTAAACTTATTGAAGTGTCTTGATGTCTCACTGGTATTGAAGGAGCTAAATTAGAGTGGTGTAATAAAAATAGCACTGGACAAGATAATTAACTAGCTGTGTGACCTTCAATAAGTCACTTGACCGAACTGAGCCTCATTTTTCTAAATTGGTAAATAAAATACCTCCTCCATCCTGCCTGTAGGTTGTTGTAATGCTTAAGTGAGATAACACACATGAAAAATATATAATGAGAAGCATGTATAGTATGTATGTTTGATATAACTCTATCTACTTTTTATTCTTTGATCAGAATTTGATGAGATAAAGTATGGCTCATTTTGTGAATTTGGAGAAAATTGATTATATATTTGGAGCAGGAAAACATCTGTTTTATGGACAAATTGTCTCATTGCAGCTTATTCTCAGTACATTATCACCTAAATAGCCTGATATTTTCTGAAACTGCAAACCCTTTATAATTTGAGACACATAAATGTCCACAGGCTTTCACGGGGAGAGCACCATTATTTCATGGGTGTTGATCTTGAGTCTACCACTGGCCTGTCAGCTTAAGAGCAGAAACTATGGTATCCTTTCCTTCTGTATCCCAAGCAAAGAAATGGAACATTTTTTATGGGGGCATAACAAACGTTTTGATTATTTTATTGACAGGAAAAAAAGGCAATTTAGAGGCATCTTTAGTTTTATTTAACATATTTAAAAATACCAAACTTGCAATAATAGACTCATATCAGGTTTACATGAAATACTACGGATATTGCTCATTTGCTTCTAAGCCATACATATTCTTTTCTTAAATAACTAGCTTGTGGAGCCAAACAACTTAGATATTCCATTTAAAAGGTGAACATGTTTGAACTGAGGCATTTCATTTGATCCAAAGTTTGATTCAAGAATTAAGCTGTACCTAGAACTTGAGAGTGACTGAATACTGTCTCTAAAAGGATCAGTGAAGGATTCCAGGCCTAGAAAAGCTATTTCATTGGAATGTGGGAATGGAGTATACAGCTTATGAGTGTTGAGCACCTTAATTCTATGAGCAAAACAGAAAAGTCACAGAGGAATGGCCTGGAACACTGTGACCAATGTGGAGAATCAGAGGTCATTCTTTTCAGAGTCAAAGCTGCAGTGATGCGAATAAGGAGTTAAGTTCAAAATTCACCAGTGAGACTCAAATCTAGGTCAGCTTCAAAGAAATGACCTAACTGTTATTAAGATTCACTGAGTTAGGTAAAAGTGGCAGGGAGAAAGCTGGATGTATTCAAATATTTTCTTTGCCAACCCAATTGTGAAATCAAAATGGGAGTAGAGACGAACTTCAGATGTAGAGATCGGAGGACCTGATATTGGTGAATTGGATAGAGTCAGGTCAAGGGAGTAAGGCAGAGAGGGATGGCACTGTCACTCAACTGAGCATAGCATTTCACTGAATGAGCTTCCATGCTGGGTGGGTGGAAGGCATAATAATAAAGCAGATTAGTATTTTACTGAACAATTGAGGTGAAGATAGAGTTCATACTACTCAGACCATGAGAATATCCTCAGCAAAATAATATAGAAAAGAAAGTTGTACACAATGGTGTGCAGAAGACAGTACCCTGATTCCTGGAGGATCCTTGGCTTAAAGATGGCTGGCAGGTGTTCAAGGAAAGGTTCTATGAGGCCTCGCAGAGAGCTGTTACTGTGTGATTGAGACTTGGGAAATTTACTGGAGGTTGGACAGGGTTGGAAAATATTGGAGTTATAGCCAAACCATAGTGAAGAAACCTCACTAAGCAGCTCAGATATTTAGTTGAGATACCATAAAGGCCAAATAGTAGTAAAGGACATGTCCTGAGTAACAGAAGAAACTTAAGATTAAGAATAAAAGAAAAATAAAGTCACATTAGCAAACAAAAGAAAACAGGTTTATCAATAATGACAATGTCTGTCATTAATTAAACTATTTGAAAAAACAAAAATCAGAACCATCTAAAGGAAAACAATATATTTCAAATTCCCTATAATAAATAGCTGCAATGTGCAAAATGCATTAAAAATACTGAGCATCAGAAAAAGCAAGAATACATGACCCTTATTTCAAAAAGACAAAATTGTAGTCAGTTAGAAAAGAACTCAAGATAAACCTTTTTCTGAGAAAAAAAAAAAAAAAAGATAAACCTTTTTTATGATCAGAAGTCAAAGACTTTAAAGCAGCTATTTAAATTAGATTCAAGGAGTTAAAAATGTGGTAATAATGAATAAACTGATAGGGAATATCAGCAAAAAAATAGAGCCTATAATTTTATTCTGGAAATAATAGGCAGAGTATTTTACAGGAAAAAATAAATCACTGAATGGGATGAACAATAACAGATTTGAGACTGCAATAGAAAGAGAAATAGTATGAAGACAGATCAGTAGAAATTATCCAATTTTCAGAATACAGAAAAACATGATTTTGAAACAAAATAAACAGGATGGGAAGAGTTGTTCACAGTTGTAATCCCAGCATTTTAGGAGGCCAGTGCAGGAGGATTCCTTGAGCCCAGGAGTTTGGGACCAGCCTCAGCAACGAAGGGAGACCCCCTCTCTACAAAACAATTTTTTTTTCTTTTAAACTAGCTTGTCATAGCGGTGCATGCCTTGTAGCCCCAGCTACTCAGGAAGCTGAGGTTGGAGGATTGCTTGAGCCGAGGAGTTCAGCACTGCAGAAAGCTATGGAGTGAGACCCTGCCTCAAAATGGATTAATTAATTATTAAGTAACTGAACAAAATAAACAGAGAGGTAGTAAATTGTACTGTGATATTAAACAATCTAATGTATAGACAATTGGGGTCCCAGGAAGTTAGGAGAGAAAGAACAGATGAGAAAAATTATTTCAATAAAATAGATGAATTGCCTTAAATTTGGTGAAAAACGTCAAACTACATTTCCCACATGCAAGTTATTGGGATCAAAAGGTTTAAAATAATAAATACGAAAAAAATATAAGCACATCACAGTTTAAGGAAAATTAAAGATAAATTGAAGAACTTAAAGGCAGTCAGAGAAAATAGATATATTATGTAGAGTGAAGAGCAATATAAATGATAGTGAACTTCTCATTAGGAAAAAATAAATATATGTATAGGTGAGTTTTATCAAATATTTAAGAAATAATACCTACATTACACAAACTCTTCCAGAAAATAGAGGAGGAAAAAGAATCTCCCAATTGGCTTTATGATTCTAGCATAGTCTGTCACCAAGAAAGTTACCAGCAAATATCCTCCGTGACCATAGGTATAAATATCCTTGTCAAAATATTAGGAACATAAATCCAACAACATATTAAAATAATATATTTTCTAAATATTATAAAATTAATATAAATACACTTTTTCTTTCTTCATTAGAATTATTTTCTAAAAATACATTTCAAGGAATAAGAATACAAGGTCAAAATATCTGAACAAAAAAATAAGACTTTTTGAGTAAATAAATTTTTCCCATAAATATTAGTTTTTAATTCTTCCAAGTTCCTACTGAACTAAGCATGTCACACATAATTTCTCTTTTTTATGGCTGTAGAAAATGCAATTTCCTAAGAAAGATGAGAACTGACTTTCCCAAGGCCCAATAAACAGTTAAGTATCAGGGGACATGAGCAAAAATCTTCTGTTATCAAGATTTTTCTATAAATTGCAAAGGAAAAGGAAAAATATCTTTTCCCTTTAAAAATGTTATTGATTACTTTCCAACTTTTTATAGTATTTTATGTTTAATTGCAAGGTTTGGGGGGAATATGTCAAGAGAGGAGATAGAAGAAATTGATTCAATTTCTTAGGTGTGCATCACTGAATTACATAGAATAATGTAAAATTTTGCCTTTATTAAGTACTAAAGTACTATGTTAAATGCTTTCACGAATTATTTCAATAAAGTCTAACTATAGTTACGATGGTTTTTCCTTTAAGATGTGATTTTAAAAAGTCCTCTTTTTATATACTTCTCAATGATATAAAATTCCAGTATCATATAGTTGGTTGCAGACTTAGGACTTAAAACAGGATAGTTGAGACACCAAAACATTTAACTTAATCACATATTTAACATCTCCCTATTGGCTCATCACAGCATTTACAAGCTAAGAATACTCCAGAATTATTAGAAACAACTTCTGAGCTGTAGATTTAGCCTTAGCTTTGTTTTGTCAACTATGTATGTCTAGTGAAGCTCAGCATTAGAACTAACGCGTTTTCTTCCAATAATCCAACTGAGGTCCTCAGGGTGGGTTAATTGCAAAAGTTCCCATTTTTATTAATGAACCCAGTGTTCTGAGGACATGAGTAACTTGCCCAAGGTCAATAAAAGTGTCCCCATTCATGCAGATAATTAAGCTTTGCTGGTTTCTATGACAAATGAGCCAAGGGCGCCAAGATTGTGACTTAGGTAAGCAACAGAAATGGATGCTTTGGAGGGGATCACCATGGAATTCCATTAAGACTGATATTAAGTAATCAAAATTTCCTCTCTCCTTTAATAATAGTGGGGGTTGTAATATCACTGCTCTGTCACAAACCATCTGTTACAGTACTAGTTATTAAGAAGAAAAGGGTTTTTGTTTGTTTGTTTGCATATCTCTTCTAGTTCCGTAATTGGTGTATTACCTTTGCAGATGTTTTAGGAAAAATTTAGGACAGAAGTCAATCATGGATCACAACAGCTGATGTAAGAAAGCTTTTACATTGATTATTTACTGTCAGAAAACAGGTATATTATGTAGGTCAGCTACAGGCTGTGTGAATCTTGATCTCAGAGTATCTGGTGTTTAAAGAACATGTAGATGACTAAGATAACAAAACTGTACTGTTATCTCTTAGAAGACTAGAGTTTAGAAATAATGAATTAGGTCTTCCTTTTAGCTCCCTCAGAGAAAATTTGTGTAGTTATTATCCCTGCATTTAAACACAATTTTCCTCTCTATAAGTGTTTTGCCAACGTTTGTGAGAAGAAATACAGAAAGGTAATATAATTGCATTTTTTGATGAGTAAGCTGAGACTCAAAGTGATTATGTAACCACTCAAAATTATGCAGCTCACCAGTGGAAAATAACCCAGGTTGTAGGATTCTAAACCTAATACTCTTATTATATATCATGCTATAGCTCCTGGATGCAAAACTCCAGATTGAGGTACACAAAAATGGATATTCACTTTGCTGCATTGAACCCTTTCCAATGCAAGATGTAACAGGAAAGCAAAAGTGTTTACCTTTTGTATATTTCTTTTTCATATAACTCAAAATTACTTGTTTTTAGAAAAGAAGGCAGGAGAAACTTTATTCCTGAAATATTACCAAAGCTGTTATTTGGGATGGGTTTTAGGGATTACTTCCCCTCCCGTTCAGTATTGAAATATCTCATAGGGTATTCTTAACATTCTTAATAGATATCTGAGTGAATGTATGATGTGATAGACTGTTAAGTTAGTGATCCAGAATAAACCAGCACGTGTTCTTATTGGACTTCTCCTGTGTCAAATGGCTCCTCCTTTGGCTAATGGGGCATTAGTAAGTATGAGACTAACAGGGGCTTTATGAGAGTCACACCCTAGACTATTGCTTTTGAAATGTTTAATTTTGGATGTTAGCTGATGTGTGTAACTACCCTAAAAGTACCCTGCTTCGAATAAGTCTCAATTATCCACAAAGGGCACACACACACACACACATACACACACACGAGAGACTAAATAGTCCCAGCTCTTTACACAACACCAGATGAATTGCCAGACTTTTAAATAAAGAAAATATGTTAAATAATCTAAGCCTCCTATATACCCCATGGCACAGAACTGCACAGCTCAACTCTTCCCAAATTACTGAATTATGAAAACTGATACAACATTTTCTTCTAAGCCACTAAATTTGGTGAGGTTTGTTGTGCAGCAATAAATATCTGAAATGATCAGATTATTTCATACTTTTTTTCTTCTCAGTAGCTTGCTTTTTCATTTTCTTCATGGGATTACATAAAGCAAATATTTTAAATCTTATGGAGCTCCAATTTATTCATTTTTTCTTTATAGATTATGTTTTTGGTATCAACTCTTTTGCCTAGTCATAGGTCCAAAGACGTTCTCTTATTTTTCTTCCAAACTTTTGATAGTTTTATGTTTTAAATTTAAGACTGTAATTCATTTTGGGTTAATTTTTATATAAGATATGAGGAGTTTACTTATTTATTTATTTTGCCTAAGGATGTCTGTGATAGCCCTTCTGATGTGTGAACGTGGCTATGCTACACCCTCGGTTATTCAAATACTAATCTTGGTGCTGTTGTAATAGGACTTTTCAGACACAGAGCTTCTAATTAGTTGACTTTAAGTATGAGAGATTATCGATAATCTCGGTGTTCCTGCCTGCATCAGCTGGAAGCTGTTACACAGTGGGCGTCTTACCGAGAGAAAGAAGAAATTCCATCCATGGAAAACAGCTTTGGCCAGTGCCCATGAAGTTCTATTCTGTTTATGATTTTCCTTTCCTTTTCTGACTGTGCCATGAATTTCAGAATTGCTTAGCTGCCCCTTCAATTACTTGCACCTGGTCCTTTTTTTCTGGTTGAACCATGATATAATGCCCAATTACTCCAACACCATTTGTTGAAAAGAGAATCCTTCCTCTTTTGTTTTGCACTATTGTGAAGAATCAGCTGGACATATTTGTGTAAGTCTATTTGTTGTACTCTATTCCACTTATGTATGTGTCATCCCACTGTCAATACCACACTGCCTTGATTAGTGTAGCTATATAGTAAACTTTGCATACTTTTTTTCAGACTTTTTTTTTTTTTTTTTTAAGATGGAGTCTCACTCTGTCACCCAGGCTAGAGTGCAGTGGTGCGATCTCAGCTCACTGCAAGCTCTGCCTCCTGGGTTCACGTCATTCTCCCGCCTCAGCCTCCTGAGTAGCTGGGACTGCAGGCGCCCGCCACCATGCCTGGCTAATTTTATTTTTGCATTTTTAGTAGAGATGAGGTTTCACCATGTTACCCAGGATGGTCTCCATCTCCTGACCTCGTGATCCCCCCACCTCGGCCTCCCAAAGTGCTGGGATTACAGGCGTGAGCCACTGCGCCAGCCTTTTTCAGACATTTTACCTTTGCTTGCTGTATATCCCACAACACATTGTTACTGTTTTGGTTTTAAGTAGTTAGTTATCTTTTAAAGAGATTTATAAAAAAAATGGACTTATGCTTCTGAAAAAGATTCAATTAATACAGATAGGCACCCATTTTTTTTTGTTCTCTATGTGTAATATTTCTTGTTTTCCTCAGATGTCTCTAAGATTTATGTTTTTATATCTGTTTTTATCACTTTGACTATTAGGCCTCTAGGTGTATGTCCCATTTTGTTTGTATCAATTCTTCTTGGAGTTCTCAAGGCTTCTTGGTCTGTACTTTATCATATTTTTGAAAATTAACTAAATTTTGTAAATTGTTATAGATGATCTAATCAATACTTCTTCTCTCTTTGGTTTTCTCTCTTCTTGTTTTATGATTCCAATTATACGTGTGTTAGACCTTTGATGTTGTCCTACAGTTCTTAAGAAATCTGTTAATTTTTTTTTACTTTTTTTCTCTTTCAGTTTTGGACTGGGTAACATATATTTATCTATCTTCAATTTTGCTGATTATAGAGTTTGAAGATGAGTTCATTGAACTATCTATTCATTTCTGATATTTTTAAAATTTATTTTATTTCACTTGGAGTCTTGAAATTTTCATGTTCCTGTTGAGACATGTATGTTGTACACCATTTCTCCATGACCTTTAACGTGTCATCAATCATTTTAAGATTTCTGTCTGATAGTCATAGCATATAAGTCATCTTTGAGGCTGGTTCTGTGAATTGCTTTATCTCCTGGTAAAGTTTTGTTTTCTTTCTTAGCCTTTTGCTGTGTCTCATAATATTTGATGAAATTCTGACTATTTTGTGGGTAAGAACAAATAAGTGTGGTGGCTCCTGTCTGTAATCCCAGCACTTTGGGAGGCCAAGGAGAGAGGATCACTTGAGCCCAAGAGTTTCAGCCTGAGCAACATGATGAAGCCCTGCATCTACAAAAACATACAAAAATTAGCTGGGTGTGGTGGTGCATGCCTGTGGTCCCACCTACTTGGGAGGTCAAATTGGGTGGATCGCTTGAGTGCTTTCAGCTGTGATGTTGCCATAGTTACCTTCCATGTGTCATAAATTTATTCTTATTTTGTTAGTAAAATGTTATCTTCCGCTCAGAATGGAATATATAGCTTAGTATGCAGAATCTTTACTTTGCTTACCATTTTATTTGTTAATCTGTTTGAAATTCTTCCGTATATGTCCTCTGTATGTTTGTTATTAGGGGGATGTTAAAGTTATGAGAACAAAATGATTGGTACTTATTACTATGGTCATTTGGATAATGGTTTTTAGGGGCTTCAGGCTTTAAAATTCTCACGCAGTGATTTAGGTCATAGAGAGAAAGTAAAAATGGTACACAAATGTAGAACAAAGTAGAAAACTTCTAACACTGTTGTTAGTAAAATATAACAATCAACTTATAAATGTAAATTACTTATAATTATAAATGTAAATTACTTATAATTAAAGATGATATAATTTGTAACTTACCTTGCTTGATCTTGAGGAAACGTCTAGTGAAAAGATTGGGGAAATTTACCATCACAAAGAAAGAGATCAGGAAATCACAAAGTTCTAAAAGAATTGTAGTGAGCCTGTGTGTACTCCTTAATTGTGTGTACTTGCTACATCTCCCAATATCATATCTTCCAATTACTGTATTCATAGCCTAGAAGGAGGCACACTAAATGTTTATACTTTACATTATCTGGTGGATGCTATTGCCTCATGAAATAAAATACTAGAGAAAAGAGAGTTTTATTCATATGAACACCTCAGCTAGAAGAATATCCAACAAATATAATTTATTTTTTCATGACTTAGTGTTAAATATACCTGTGTTAAAATTCAGTGCAGAGTAGGTGGTAATTAATAATTCTTATCCTCACCTTCCACTCCCCATGCCTGTCAATGGGTTTTAGAAAATAAAACTAAGAATCCTAAATAATGTTACAATCACATATTTATAAAATTGTATCATTCAACATCTGTTATGTAACCTGCTTTCTTTTTCAATGACTTGTGACTATATTACCTCACAATTATCCTTTTAAACTTGATTTTTAATGACTAATATTATGATTCATCATTCTTACATACTGACATCCAGTTAGCCAATGCCCTCTTACTGGAATTTCAGTTTATTTTGAGATTTTCATAATTCAGAATATATTTAAATATTTTGGGGTATTTATAATTACACATATAAAGTAAATTCTTATATGCAGAATTTTTGGGTTAAGGGTCATTAATAATTTTGGCCTTTGAAACATATTGATAAATGTGTCTCCCCCTTCTCTATGAACAACAATACTTATTAGCAGACACAGACATATACCCATACACATTTTAGAATTTTGACAGGCCAAAAGAATATTATTTTATCGTGTTTTTCTATGACTACTAGTAAGGATTTAAAAAATCTATCATGTATTTACTTGGATTCCTTTATTGTAAAAATACCATTTATTCATTCTTAGCTAAAGAGTGGCAATTTGTGACTATGCTGTATGTTCATGTATGGCTAACTCAGGATTCATCTTCGATCAGTAATAATTCATTTCTTTATCCTTGACTAAAAGGCTAGATTCAATACTAACACAAATTATATAATTGCTATGTAATTTTGGCCACATTTTCCCTTCATTTCTGTGCCTCAATTTTACCATTAAAAAATGTTAACAAGAATGAATATGTGGTCGATCTTAGAGCATGATGCATGTGCAGATAAGAATGTCTATTCTGTGTTTGTTGGGTGGAGTGTTCTGTAGAGGTTTATGAGGTCCAATTAGTCAAGTGTCTAAGTTCAGAGTTTGTTAGTTTTCTGCCTTGATGATCTATCCAACTCTGTCAGTGGGGTGTTGATTCTCCTATTATTCTGGGGTTGTCTAAGTCTTTTGTATCCCCCAATTTTTCTATAATTGTTTATCACTTAAGGTGCTTTTGAGCTGCAACTATGAAGTTCTCTAGATATGGAATCATGCCACCTGAAAACAGAGATAATTTGACTCCCCCTTTTTTATTTGGATGCCTTTTATTTCTTTCAATTGCCTGATGGCTGTGGCCAGGGCTTCCAATACTGTGATGAATAGGAGTGGTAACAGAGGGCATCCTTGTCTTTTTTTTTTTTTTTTTTAAATAAAAAAATTTATCATCACTGGTGCCTTTTCTGATGCTCTTCTTTTTTTAAATTTTATTATTATTATACTTTAAGTTTTACGGTACATGTGCACAACGTGCAGGTTTGTTACATATGTATACATGTGCCATGTTGGTGTGCTGCACCCATTAACTCGTCATTTAGCATTAGGTATATCTCCTAATGCTGTCCCTCCCCCCTCCCCCAACCCCACAACAGGCCCTGGTGTGTGATGTTCCCCTTCTTGTGTCCATGTGTTTTCATTGTTCAATTCCCACCTATGAGTGAGAACATGCGGTGTTTGGTTTTCTGTCCTTGCGATAGTTTGCTGAGAATGATGGTTTCCAGTTTCATCCATGTCCCTACAAAGGACATGAACTCATCATTTTTTATGACTGCATAGTATTCCATGGTGTATATGTGCCACATTTTCTTAATCCAGTCAATTGTTGTTGGACATTTGGGTTGGCTCCAAGTCTTTGCTATTGTGAATAGTGCCGCTATAAACATACGTGTGCATATGCCTTTATAGCAGCATGATTTATAATCCTTTGGGTATATACCCAGTAATGAGATGGCTGGGTCAAATGGTATTGCTAGTTCTAGATCCCTGAGGAATCGCCACACTGACTTCCACAATGGTTGAACTAGTTTACAGTCCCACCAACAGTGTAAAAGCATTCCCATCTCTCCACATCCTCTCTAGCACCTGTTGTTTCCTGACTTTTTAATGATGGCCATTCTAACTGGTGTGAGATGGTATCTCATTGTGGTTTTGATTTGCATTTCTCTGATGGCCAGTGATGATGAGCATTTTTTCATGTGTGTTTTGGCTGCATAAATGTCTTTTTTTGAGAAGTGTCTGTTCATATCCTTTGCCCACTTTTTGATGGGGTTGTTTGTTTTCTTCTTGTAAATTTATTTGTGTTCATTGTAGATTCTGGATATTAGCCCTTTGACAGATAAGTAGGTTGCAAAAATTTTCTCCCATTCTGTAGGTTGCCTGTTCACTCTGATGGTAGTTTCTTTTGCTGTGCAGAAGCTCTTTAGTTTAATGAGATCCCATTTGTCAATTTTGGCTTTTGTTGCCATTGCTTTTGGTGTTTTAGACATGAAGTCCTTGTCCATGCCTATGTCCTGAATGGTATTGCCTAGGTTTTCTTCTAGGGTTTTTATGGTTTTAGGTCTAACATGTAAGTCTTTAATCCATCTTGAATTAATTTTTGTATAAGGTGTAAGGAAGGGATCCAATTTCAGCTTTCTCCATATGGCTAGCCAGTTTTCCCAGCACCATTTATTAAATAGGGAATCCTTTCCCCTTTGCTTGTTTTTGTCAGGTTTGTCAAAAATCAGATAGTTGTAGATATGCAGCATTATTTCTGAGGGCTCTGTGCTGTTCCATTGGTCTATATCTCTGTTTTGGTACCAGTACCACACTGTTTTGGTTACTGTAGCCTTGTAGTATAGTTTGAAGTCAGGCAGCGTGATGCCTCCAGCTTTCTTCTTTTGGCTTAGAATTGACTTGGTGATGCGGGCTCTTTTTTGGTTCCATATGAACTTTAAAGTAGTTTTTTCCAATTCTGTGAAGAAAGTCATTGGTAGCTTGGTGGGGATGGCATTAAATCTATAAATTACCTTGGGCAGTATGGCCATTTTCATGATATTGATTCTTCCTGCCCATGAGCATGGAATGTTCTTCCATTTGTTTGTATCCTCTTTTATTTCATTGAGCAGTGGTTTGTAGTTCTCCTTGAAGAGGTCCTTCACATCCCTTGTAAGTTGGACTCCTAGGTATTTTATTCTCTTTGAAGCAATTGTGAATGGGAGTTCACTCATGATTTGGCTCTCTGTTTGTCTGTGATTGGTGTATAAGAATGCTTGTGATTTTCGTACATTGATTTTGTATCCTGAGACTTTGCTGAAGTTGCTTATCAGCTTGAGGAGATTTGGGGCTGAGACGATGGGGTTTTCTAGATATACAATCATGTCATCTGCAAACAGGGACAGTTTTACTTCCTCTTTTCCTAATTGAATACCCTTTATTTCCCTCTCCTGCCTGATTGCCCTGGCCAGAACTTCCAACACTATGTTGAATAGGAATGGTGAGATAGGGCATTCCTGTCTTGTGCCCGTTTTCAAAGGGAATGCTTCCAGTTTTTGCCCATTCAGTATCTATGACAAACCCACAGCCAATATCATACTGAATGGGCATCCTTGTCTTATGCTGGTTTTCAAGGGGAATGCTTCTAGCCTTTGCTCATTCAGTATGATGCTGGCTAGAGGTTTGTCATAGATGGGTCTTATTATTTTTTGGTATGTTCCTTCAATACCTCATTTTTTGAGAATTTTCACCATGAAGGGATGTTGAATTTTATGAAAAGCCTTTTCTGCTTCTGTTGAAATAATCATGTGGATTTTTGTCTTTAGCTCTGTTTACGTGATAAATCACATTTATTGATTTCTGTATGTTGAGCCATCCTTGCATCCCAGTCATAAAGCCTACTTGATTGTGGTGGTTTAGTCTTTTGATGTGCTGTTGGATTTCATTTGCCTAGTATTTTGTTGAGGAGTTTTGTATCAATGTTCATCAACAACATTGGCCTGATATTTTCTGTTTTTGTTGTGTTTCTGCCAAGTTTTGGTATAAGAGCAATGCTGGCCTCATAGAATGAGGTGAGGAAATTTCCCTCCGCCTCTTTTTTGGAAAATAGTTTCAGTAGAAATGGTACCAGCTCTTCTTCATACACTTAGTAGAATTTTGCTGTGAATCCAACTGGTCCCAGGCTTTTTTTTTTGTTTGATAGGCTATTTATTACTAATTCAATTTTGAAGCTCATCATTGGCCTGTTCAGTGATTCAATTTCTTCCTGATTCAGAGTTGGAAGGGTGCATATGTCCAGGAATTTATCCATTTCTTCTAAATTTTCCAGTCTGTGTGCATAGAGGTATGCATAGTAGTCTCTGATGGTTCTTTGTATTTCTCTGGGGTCAGTACTAAAATCCCCTTTGTCATTTCTGATTGCATTTATTTGGATCTTCTCTATTTTTTATATTAGTCTACTAGTGGTATATCTATCTCATTTATTCCTTCAAAAACCAAATTCTTGGATTTGTTGATATTTTGAGTATTTGTTTGTGTCTCAATTTCCTTCAGTTCCACTCTGATTTTGGTTATTTCTTGTCTTCTGCTGGTTTTAGGTTGCCTTTCTCTTGCTTCTCCACTTATTTTTGTTGTGATGTTATTCGCTAACTTGAGATCTTTCTAACTTTTTGATGTGGACATTTAGTGCTATAAAGTTTCCTCTTAACACTGCCTTAGCTGTGTCCCAGAGATTCTGGTATATCTTTGTTCTCATTAGTTTTAAACTGTTTCTTGGTTTTTGCCTATATTTCATTATTTACCCAAAAGTCGTTAAGGGGGAGCTTGTTTAATTGCCATGTAATCGTATGGTTTGAGAAATGTTTGTAGTCTTCATCTCTATTTTTATTGTATTGTGGTTTTAGAGAGTAGTTGGTATAATTTGTGTTCTTTTGCATTTGCTGAGTGCAAATTTTAGAGTATGTGCCATGTGGGGATGAGAGGGATGCATTTTCTGTTATTTTTGATGGGAGTGTTCTGTAGATGTTTATTAGATCCATTTGCTCCAAATATTGAGTCCAAGTCCTGAATATCATTGTTAATTTTCTGCCCTGATAACCTGTCTAATAATGTCAATGGGGTGTTAAAGTCTCCCACTATTGTTGTGTGGGAGTCTTAAGTCTCTTTGAAGGTCTCTAAGAACTTGACTTATGAACCTGGGTGCTACTGTGTTGGTTGCATATGTATTTAAGACAGATCTTGTGGAACTGAATTTTTTTCCATGAAGTAACACTCTTTGTCTTTTTTGATCTTTCCCAGTTTAAAGTCTGTTTTGTCTGAAGCTAAGACTGCAACTCCTGCTTTTTTCTGTTTTTTACTTGCTTGGTAGAATTTTGTTCATCCCCTTATTTTGAGCCTATGGATGTCATTGCTTATGAGATGGGTATCTTGAAGACAATATACCATTGGGTCTTGCTTCTTTATATAGCTCGCTACTCTATGCCTTTTAATTTGGTCATTTAGCCCATTTACATTTAAGGTTAGTATTGATATGTGTGGATTTGATCTGTGATCATGTTAGCTGTTTATTACGCAAACCTTACTGTGTTATTGCTTTATAGTGTCATGGTCTGTGTACTTAAGTCTGTTTTCATAGTGGCTGGTAATGATCTTTTCTTTCCATTTTCCTTCTTTCAGGAACTCTTGTAAGGCAGATCTGGTGGTAATGAATTCCCTTAGCATTTACTTGTCTGAAAAGGATCTTATTTGTCCTTCATTTATGATGCTCAGTTTTGCCAGATATGAAATTTTGGTTGGAATTTCTTTTCTTTAAGAATATTGGATATAGGTCCTCAATCCCTTCTGGTTTGTAAGGTTTTTGCTCAGAGTTTCACTGTTAGTCTAGTGGGCTTCCCTTGAAGGGGATCTGTTCTTTCTCTCTAGCTGCCTTTAACACTTTTTCTTTGATTTTAACCTTGGAGAATCTGATAATTAGTTATCTTTGGGATGATCTTGTGAAGTATCTTGGAGGGGTGCTCTGCATTTCCTGAATCTGAATGTTGGTCTTTCTAGCTAGATTGTGGAAGTTCTCACAGATGATATCCTGAAATATGTTTTCCAAGTTGCTTCCATTCTCCCCATCTCTTTCAGGGACAACAATGCATCATAGATTTGGTGTCTTTATATAATCCCACATTTCTTGGAGGTTTAGTTGTTCCTACTCATTCTTTTTTCTTTATTCTTGTCTGGCTGTTTTACTTCAGAAAGTCAGTCTTCTGGCTCTGAGATTCTTTTCTCCACTGGGTTTATTCTGCTGTTAATTCTTGCAATTGCATTATGAAGTTTTTGCAGTGTGTTTTTCAGCTCTATCAGGTTGGTTATACTCTTTTCTATACTGAGTATTTTGACTGTCAGCTCCTGTATTTTATTGTTATTCTTAGCTCCCTTGGATTGGGTTTCAGTGTTCTCCTAAACCTCAGTGATCTTCATTCTCATCCACATTTTTTATTCTATTTCTGTCATTTCAGCCATCTTAGCCCAGTTACAAACCCTTGCTGGAGAACTAGTGCAGTGGTTTGGAAGAAAGAGGGCACTTTGGCTTTTTTGTCTGTCAGAGTTCCTGCTCTGGTTCTTTCTCATCTTTTGGGGCCAGTGTTCCTTCAATCTTTGAAGTTTCTGTCCTTTGGATGATTTTTTCCTTTTAATTGTCTTTTTCTCTATTTGATGCCCTTAGGAGTTTGTTTGTCGTATAAGGTGGGTTCAGTCAACTGACTTCATTTCTGGAAGATTTTATTAGGCCAAGTTTCAGTTCAGGACTTCCAGACTCCATGCTGTAATTGTAGAGGACTTGGGCTGTGGCTTTGTTCTCTGGCTCCTCAAGGCCAGGAACCTGCAGTATTGGAGGGAGCAAACTGCTCTCAGACCACTGGTCACAACATTCTATTGGGTGATGCCAGCCAAAGCACTGTGGTGCCAGCCAAAACATTTCATAGGGCAGTGGCAGCAGGATCCATTCTTGTTCACACATTCCAGCAGCAGCAGCAGCAGTGACAGTGCAGTAGGCTGTACACTGTTTGGCTGCTGTGGGGTGTTAGTGGGTGCCAGAGTACTGGCTCCCATGTGGGTATTTGCAGCAGAGATGGTGGCAGTAGGGTGTGAGGGTTGGAGGCCCCTGACACCATATGTTTGTGCATTCACACTTGTGGTAGTGTTAGCATGGGGGTAGGTGCACTGGTGGGCACAGTACTGTGTGCACCTTCTGTGTGCATTCACATGGGTAGTGGTGGCCACTTAGGACAGCAACAGGTCCATTATTCTCTGTGGCTTGTTTTGCACTGGTGGCCATGTTGGCATGGGTACAGAGTGCTGGTGGCTGCAGGGCTGGCAGGCTCTGTGTCTGCTAGCACTCCAATAGCAATGGTGGTGTGGTAGTTGCAGGGAGCAAGGACAGGTGAACTCATGCTGCCAGCAGTGGCACAGCAGGGTCCACATGAACACATGTGCTGGCAGAGAAGGGAAGGCAAAGTCCACCCATGCACACACATGCCAGCAATGTGGGGTTGGCCATGGGAAAGTGTGTGCAGTCAAAGCAACATGGGGGAGGATGCAGTGGGGAGAGGGTGTGGGCAGACTGGTGCAGGTCTACAGTGGCCACTCTGCTGGAGCTCTCTGCAGCTGGGCATGGTCCATCAGCACAGAAGCTATAATGGAGGCTCCCAGGATATAACCACCCTGGGCTCCCAATGCTGCACTGCAACAGCCATGGCTAAGCTGGGGCCCCAGGAGAGGCCAGCAGTCTGAGGAGTAGTTAGGTCCAACTGCCACAGTCTCATGGGCAAGATCACTCTGCAGAGTTCAGGTCCAACAGTTCCCCTAGGGCCAAAGTATCCTATGGGAGCAAATCAAGCCTAGAGGGATTGGCATTCCTGGCTGGGTTACACTACACATGCTCCCACACCAAACCCTCTGGGCTCCACTCTGGCTGGAGTTCTGCTCCTACCACTTCTCTAAGCTGCTCTGTCTGCCAACTCAAGTGTCTATGTTGGTCGTGGAGTCTTCTTCTGTTGAGATTACAGAGGCCCATGGTGAAAGCAGGTTGCTGTTTGCCTATTAAACTGACTCCTTCCCCAAGAAACATTGGGGGATATGAATGAGTCCTGGTGTGCAGTAGCCCCATTCAGGCTTCCCAGCTTCCTCTCCCATCAGCCTAGCATCTGTGTCTTCCCTCTGTCCACTGTCAATGACTTGCCTCTGAAGATATGCTCGGAGCAGGTCAGTCTTCCTGATGTCCTGGTCCTCAGTTAGCAGATGTTCCTCCTGGCTGCATCTAGTCAGTCATGTTGCCCCCTGTGCTGAGTATTAGTAATTCATTTTAGGTTATGAGCTTATTAGTCTCCACTGTGCCTAGCCCAGTGCTAACATTTCTAAACTAATATTGTGTTGTAAATGCCTTTGACATATGGAATTTCTGGAATGCAGACATGTGTTCACTTTGTTCATGTGTATTCCTGGACTGATTATAACACCCATCACTTTATAGGTTTTGAATTGTGGTTTTATAATGGTCTCCTGCATCTTCATATTGTGATCTCACTACAATCTTTTGAGGCAAGATAAGTCAACAAAGGCAGGACAGCTTAGAGAAGTTAAGTGACTTGCCAAGGTCATATTGTTAGTGTTCCTTCTACACTGTGTTGCCCCCTTTAGGGCTAAATGTTCAAGAGTGGCAGAAATAGCAGAGTGCTGTGGAAGATAATATCCTTGAATTATACATGTTATCTTCTTTTGAACTAACATCAAGGATGTTTGCTCAGTAATTACATGATATAAGTAAGGGTACACTTACTATGTGCCAGTACTGTGTCAAGTTGTCCTTGCCTCGTCTGAGTTCTTTTTTTTGAGATGGAGTCTCATTTTGTCACCCAGGCTGGAATGCAAGGACACGATTTCCACTCACTGCAACCTCCGCCTCCTGGATTCAAGCAATTCTCCTACCTCAGCCTCCTGAGTAGCTGGGATTACAGGCACATGCCACCATACCCGGCTAATTTTTATATTTTTAGTAGAGATATGGTTTCACCATGTTGGTCAGGCTGGTCTCAAACTCCTGACCTCATGATCTGCCTGCCTCTTCCTCCCAAAGTGCTAAGATTACAGGCATGAGCCACCACACCCGGCCCTGAGTTGTCTTTTACAATAGTTCTATGAGAGTAGGTATACTATTATTATTATTACTATTTACAAGAAAGGAGTTGAGAAACTTACCCAAGGACAAATAGTTAGAAAGTGATAGAGTCAGGACACAGACTCAGGTTCATCTGACTCCCAGGTTATTCACATAACCATTGCCTGGTGACCTTTTCCTGGCAAAACTCTTTGCTCGTCCTAGAGGTAGCAAGCCCCAAGTTATGTGGTGGGTGGAAAATGGAGCGACTCTGAGCCCATGCCTTAAGGTAGTGATTACACAGTGATCTAAGTGCTGAAAACAGAGATACTGAATATGTTAACAGTAGCAATTTGGGATCATTCTCTTTAACTTTCAATTCCAGATCTTTGTTTTCTGTGGTACTTTATACCTCTTCTCTCCATCTCTCCCATGCATTTCCTCCCAAATCTGGCCCCAAGAAAAATGCTTTCTGTTTTTAATGGATTCTTTGTCCAGAAAAATCCATTCTGTTTTTAATGGATGAAGAGGCTCCCCTCAACTTTCTGTGCTTTTTGTATTTGTCAGTGTATAAGCATCATATTTTCTTTTCCATCTGCTATTTTTGTCTGTATATTTTAAAATTTAATCTCTATTAACCATTATTCTGTAGTTAGATACCTGGATATTTTACTTTTTTTGGCTCATGCGGATATTCTAGACAGAATTGAGAATTAATTTGAATCATTTGTCTCGTATACTCCTTAATCACTTTGTGTTACTAAAATATGTAGCTATATAATAACATTAGGAAATGTATTTTTTAAATGGAACCCAGTGTCCTTCTTCAGCAATTAATATTGTAAAATCTTGTAGGAGGAAGATTTCTGACAATGTTTGTATTTATTACCAAAGAACTCTTCTGCTTCAATAAATAGTGTGAAACTAGACAAATTTATTTCTAAACATGAAATCTGTAATCCATCATATTGTTTTGGCTCACTATTAAAGTCTGTGTTACAGACAAATGAAAACTCAGTTTAGTCATAATATAATCTGTGTCTGTGAGAAAGTATATGGTGATTATAATGCCCATTGTTCATGGAGAATATTTATTGAGTACTTCCTGTGTGCCAGGATGTGTAAGATATTTTGCATGCATATTCTATTTGGACTTCCATTTCAGACTTAGAGAGGTTCAGTTGCTCAAGGTCACGTAAGCTATTCAGATTTATATCTCAGACTTTGACTTCTTAACCACTATATAAGCCTGCACAGATCTGTCAGGTATGTTTGGCAAATATCTATTATATATAGAAATATTTAACTGAGAAAAGCTGGCAAAAATCGTTGCCTTAATAGAGCAAGTTTTCTAAAA
The DNA here is from genome assembly GCF_009828535.3 of Hylobates moloch. NCBI lineage: Eukaryota > Metazoa > Chordata > Mammalia > Primates > Hylobatidae > Hylobates > Hylobates moloch. The sequence goes on from NW_026652278.1 coordinate 25,672,176, forward strand.
AAGATACATATTTCATGTGCCTTGATCAGTTAGATTTACAATATTGTGGAAGAAATGGAAAAATTCTTTCCTCTCACGAGGTCTCAGTTTCTTTACCCATAAAATCAGAAGTTATTTGCCAATGATTCTTAGTTTCTGCCCGCAACTCAAACCGCATTATGCTTCTTTGCTTTTTTTGTTGTTGTTGTTTGTTTGTTTTCTTTTGTTTTAGTTTTTGTTTTGAGAAACAGGGTATCACTCTGTTTCCCAGGCTGCAGTATAATGACACACTGATACCTCGCTACAACCTTCCCTCCCAGGCTCAAGCAAACCTCTTGCCTCAGCCTCCCAAGTAGCTGGAACTATTGGTATGCATCACTATGCCCAGATGATTTAAAAACTTTTTTTTTTGTAAAGTCAGGGTCTCACTGTGTTGCTCAGGCTAGTCTCAAACTCCTGGGCTCAAGCCATCCTCCTGCCTTAGCCTTCCAAAGTGTTAGGATTACAAGCATGAACCACTGCACGTGGCCTATGCTATTCTTAATAAGTTGGTTTGTTTTTGGTTTTTCTTTTGCATTTTTGTTTTAGTCCCTGATTCTTAATAGCCACAAATGCTCAAATGCTGCTGAGAGGGTTGCAAAGGGGCCCAAGTGCTACTGTGCTATGACACTGCCTAGAAGCTATCAGCAGAGTTCTCTCATCTCTGCTTAACTAACCCTTCTCCCCCTACCTGTTCCAGACGGCTGATAACCTGCCATCTTGCTTGTGGGCTCTTTGCCATTCCCACAGATGGGCGCAAAATGATAGTCGGGAAACAGTCTAGGAAAATCAACTGCAGTCATTAGAAATTATTACTGACAGCTGTTCAGAGGTCACCACGAAATGAATTTAGCCACCCATCTGGATCCTGGGATGGTGGGTCTATATAGATGAATCCTTATGCTAAGCTATAATGTAGAAATATTGTGGCTAATTTTTTCAGTCACTTAAAAAAGAATTTAGGTGGTATTAGGACTAAAATGGAAATACCTTCCTATGTGATATTCCTGCAACACAAAAAAATGCCAGTACACGGTTCACACAGCTCAAGCCACGCTAAATTTGTTAATGCCTCCCTGTCATCACTTCATTCGTCAATACCCATGATAACATATATATGGGTTGCCTACTCTGTGCCAGGCATCTTGGTGGGTTCTGAGAATATAGAGACTATGATTAAAAGAAGACTATTTTCCCTCAAAAAGAAAACATGATTTTTAGGTATACTGGCTTATTGGACTTTAGTGTTAAACATTTAACATAATTTTTGTCACATATATGTAGACTGCCAGAAAAATCTATTATTTTTCGGACTGTATATAGATCAGCGGTCCTCAACCTTCTTGGCACCAGGGACTGGTTTCATGGGAGACAATTTTTCCATGGATGGGGTGAGAGGACCTGGGGATGTTTTGGGATGATTCAAGCACATTACATTTATCATTAGATTCTCATAAGAAGTGCACAGGCTAGATCCCTCACATGCGTCGTTCACAATAGGGTTCAGGCTCCTATGAGAATCTGATGTCACCGTGAATCTGACGGGAGGTGGAACTCAGCTTCACTTACTAGTGCTCACTTGCCATTTACCTCCTGCTGTGTGGCCTGGTTCCTAACAGGCCATGGACTATGTGACCCAGGAGTTGGGGATCCCTCGTGTAGATTTAAAAATAAAGGTATAGTCTTAAATCATTCTTTTAATAACCAATACATTTTGAAGTACCTTAACATGGCTGGTTGGGAAAGAAAACTGAATAATGTTCCCATCCACAGGTGATGTTGGGGGAGAGAGAGATAGTATTGCTGACTTTGTGTTGTAATAGATCTTGTTAATCTCTTCTTGTAACTTATTCAGAATAGAAGGGAATTGCACAGATATTTTGTTTTCTATGAAGCTTTGCCATGACTTGCAGCATCTGCAGTGGATGAATTTATTTTCCTGTTTAAATAGGGCACAGATTCCCAGGGTCAATTTTGCTCTCATATTGATCTGACTGACTTCTCTTCTTTAGCAAACCATTGTCTCCTTGAGTTGCAAATAAGTAACTAGCTGAGGCAGGAAGAGCTTCTGCCTTGCCCAAGAAAGCTCTAAGAATTTGAAATCAGTTCCATTTCCTTGGGGGTGAAGTAAGAAATAGAGTCAACAAAAGCCCTAGTTAATCCAGAATACTTCCCATTTATTCCACGTGCTCCAACATCCAGACTGATCAAGATCGTTTTTTCCTCTCTCAAAAGCATCCTTGCTTGGAAATAAATTATACAGTCGTGCAATTACCTTAGACATGACCAAACTTCTCTGCACTCCACCGCCAATTCTAAATGGTCCAAAGAAAGTAGGGTATAATAATATATTCCAGAAAGAGATTTAGCCAATAAAGATGACTGTATCATAACAGAAAATATCTTCATTCGTGTTCACTGTGATTAAATTCTTCTACTAACAAAGACATTTTCATACACTCTTAAGCTTAATGTGATATTTGCCTTAATACTATAGAGTGAGGGATAGGTAGAGGTGATAATCAAAAATAAAATAAAAATAAAGTTCATTTGCACATTTAAGTGAATTTCCATGACTCAGAAAGACCTGCTATGCTTTTAACAGGCCTAGGTAAAAGTCATGTGTCTACAAAGAGTGAAGTGGATAAAAATAACAGCAACATATTAAGCACTGCTTTCCTGTTTGGGAAATGAGGTTGCCCTTCCAGGGCATTGGACTTCTAAATTTCTTTCCAGAACAGGATCTGATCTGGAACATTCAGGCACTAATAAGACAAGGAAGCAATGACCACACAGCTACCTTGGGTAATAATGGAAGTGGTCATGATCCTCTCATTAGAACAGGGACTTGTTTCCATGAGTTACAGCAGCTGGGGAGGAAAGTGTCTGCAACTCTGAAGAGGAAGATACATCAAAATGATCAATCATGGTTAACCCTGAGGAACAAATAATCACTTGGGAAAAGGAAAATGAAGGCAAATGGGAAGGAGAAGACTTTGTGAATATTGGAGGGTGTAAAAAATTAAGAGAGATTTCTGGTTTCCAATGTGGCATGTAGGAAGCCTGGAAGTTGTCAGTCCTGTGGTTACAACCAAAAAGCAGAAAAGATGAACAAATGGAAAATCAACAACTGTTCTTATAATACATCCATCAGAAAATTGAGGTCACAGGACAAAACACTGCCTCCAAAATTGGAAAAACAGGCAGATACAGAGAATCACAGCTAACTAGAGCAAAAGCCTGGGACCAGAATCCCACCACTGGAGTCAGTACTGGGATAGAAAAATTCAGCTATAATTGATGAACCCTTGGGTTCATCAATTATATACCCCAGTATAGACAAGCTTGAGATTTAAAAATTCCATTGGTGGCTGGTCTCAAAATGGCCCCAATGTTTTCCTGAATTTTACCTCTAGGAGTCCCATCCAGTTCCCAGAGTAAACATCGGAGAAAAATCGACTCCTCCTTCAGGCAGCAGGAGGGAAAAAGTAATCATTTTGAAATATAGCCAATGTATTTTGTTCTCCTTAACACTTGCATGCCCTCAAGATAAACTATTTCCCTGGAGCCTGACCACTTCAGGTTTTACCAGTGCCTCATTGACCAGCGGGAAAAGAAGTGCCCAACTTGAACTTCTCCAATCTTCTACATGAATGTAGAAAATACCTAACTCTAGTTCCCTCCAGCCTCCCACATGGGCAACTGGAAATAGTTAACTCCAGTCCCCACCAGTCTTAATGTCTTACTAGAAGGTAGGGGCAGTGGGAAGGGAACAGCAAAGCAGTTGTGAAGGTTAAAACCCAGAGGCTTTTATATGAAAGGATTACAACTCAAAGAACTGAACAACCCAGAGAATATTTAAGAAGTCACTAGAAACACAAAACAAAACCAAACAAACAAAAACCAAGGGAGACAAAAACAAGAACACTAGAGAAAAATTTTGCCTTTGAAACCTATAGCTATAGCTAACAGTAAACACAGTAAACACTTAGCCAGATAAACATAAGACCTCTGCATGTTCTCACTTATGAGAGCTCAACAATGAGAACACATTGATGCAGGGAGGGGAACAACACACACTGCGGCCTGTAGGTGGGGTGTAGGGAAGGAGAGCATTAGGAGAAACAGCTAATGCATGACAGGCTTAATAGGTGATGGGTTGATAGGTGCAGAAAACCACCATGGCACATGTTTACCTATGTAACAAAACTGCACATCCTGTACAGGTATCCTAGAACTTAATTTAAAATCAAATAAAAAAGATTAAAAAATACCTCACATTGAAGATTTGTTCATCTCAGTTCCTTTAACCTAGTACATCATGTTCAGCTTTCAACCAATAATCACATGGCATACTAAGATATCAAAAACACGGTCTGAATAGGCAAAACAAGCATCAGAACTGGACTCCATTATGGCAGAGATTTTGAAAATATAAATAGGGAGTTTAAAATAACTATGATTAATATGCTAAGGAGTCTAATGAATAAAGTAGATAAACATAAGAACAGACGATTTATATAAGCAGAGAGGTAGGAACTCTAAGAAAGAATCAAAAGGAAATTCTAAAGATTAAAAGAGCATTGTAACCAGACATTGAAAACACCTTTGATGGACACATTAATAGACTATACATGACTGAGGAAAGAACTAGTGAGCTTACAGATATGGTAATAGCAACTTTGAAAACTGAAATGCAAAGACAAATGAGAATAAGAGAGATACAACAGAATATCCAAGAACTCTAAAAATCACAACAGGTGTAACATTTCTGCAATGAGAATTCCAAAAGAAGAAGAAAGAAGGAACAGAAGAATTTGTTGAAGTAATAACTGAGTTTTTTCTAAAATCGATGACAGACATCAAACCACAGATCCAGGAAGCTCATAGAACACAAAGTGGGATAAATAACAATGAATACATACCTAGGTACATCATATTCAACCTGCAGAAAAATTATAGCAAGAGGAAATCTTGAAAGAAAACAGAATGAGAGATGGCAGGGGCCACCTTTTTATATAGGAACAAAGATAAGTATTCCATTGGTCTTCTCTTCAGAACTTATACAAGCAACAAGAGAGTACAGTGAAATATTTAAAGTTTTGAAAGTTAAAACAACAACAAACTAAAATAAAAAGGTAATTAAAACAACTTAGAAACTTAGAATTCTATAAGATTTCTTAGAGTGAATATATCTTTTAGAAGTAAGGGAGAAACATTTGTAGACAAAATGGGAGACTCTATCATCAATAGATGTGCCTTGCAAAATATGTTAAAATAATTTATTATTATTATTATTATTGTATTATTATTGATAAATTATACATTCTCATTTCTTTGTGGTGAGAACATTCAAAAGCCTCTCTTCTATCTACGTTGTAATATACAATACGTTACTGTTAACCATCGTCACCCTACTATGCAATGAAATACCAGAGCTTATTCCTATTAATTGTCACTTTGTACATTTTGGCCAACCTCTCCCCCTTCTTACCTTCCACTACCTATCCCCAGTCTCTGGTAACCACTGTTATAGTCATTGCTTCTATGAAACCAACTCTTAAAGAAAATTCACATATGAATGAGATTATATGGTATTTGTCTTTTGGTATCTGGCTTATTTCACCCACATGATGTCCTCCAAGTTCATCTATGCTGTTGCAAATGGCAGGATTTCATTCTTTTTGTGACTGAATAGTAGTCCATTGTATATATGCACCACATTTTCTTTATTTATTCTCTGTTGTTAGACACTTGGGTTGATTCTATATCTTGGCTATTGTAAATATTGCTGCAATAAACCTGGGAGAGCAGGTATCCCTTTGACAAATTGATTTTATTAACCATATTTCTGAGGGTCTATTGTGTCACAGATACGAAGGTAACACTGTTTGGGTATTAATATATCTGGTACTGTGGACATCATAGATTTATTATTCCAGTATTATAAAGAATTAAAATATGCAGAATATGTACAGAGTTAAACAACTTACTGAAGGCTCCATATTGAGTGAATAGCAGAATTTAGATAAAATCTTAAGTCTGTCTCATTCTAGAGTGTTTATCCCCTACCCTCCTACACCAATATATGTTATTCTGCATGCAATTTAAAATAAATATATCATATTATAGTTACTCAAATTTGCCTGCTTCTGAATTAAAGCACCAATTTAGGCTGGAAATGTGAATAAAAACAGGAAGAATAAGGCAGAGATGTTGAGACTGAATTATTTAAATATGACCGTCTTCAAACACCATATGTATAATACTAAATTGAGAATTTGTAAACTCTCTAAAAGATTCAATTGGTAAAACTTTCAATGTACAACTCTCTTTCAATCCTTCTTCCTCTTAAAGAAGATATCTTGAGGATTATCTGGTTCAGCTTTTAGACAAATACCCATAATACCCATTAAAAAGCAATTGCCAAGTTCTTTTTTTAAGACTACATCTGTCTAGAGCTGGGCCTTTTTTCTTCTAATGCAAGGACTCAGAATCTGGATCATAGTCTTTTGAGACCAATTATAGCAATATTTTATTTTTGGATTTCATAATTTAGCCAGTGTCTGGCATATAGAAGATTCCAATTATGGATTTACTGAATATGTGCTAAATATATGTGTCTGAACATTTCTGCAGTCCCAGAAAGAGGGTTTTTCTTTCATTTTTATAATATCCAAGATGATTCTCTCCCAACCCCCACCTCCCACTCTTCTCTTCCTCCTACCCTCTCTCCTTCTATCTTACTTTCTGTCTCCTTCCTTCTTAATTCCTAAAAGGCCACTCATATGATAGTGGATATTAAACAGGGACCACTCTTCTTTTTTCTCTCATGTCAATATCTGCTAACTAGCTTGGAGATTTTATGAAACTTTGGGAAGTAATTTTATTGCCTGTTTACTCCATATATTGCTCTTTCTTCTTTATGTGGCCTCAGCTTACTTTCTTTTATAACTCTATTGCTTTCTTTGTTCTATAGCATTTTCTTTTTTATTGATGTCTGTTTTATACCAATTCATTTTATTATAGGATGTGTGTTCTTTTCTTCTCCAGGATTCCCAAGATTGAGGGTTAAGCAGTGTCTTCCTTCCCAAGGCTTCTGCTGGATAGGTCTGTACCATCATGGGAACTTTCTTCAAAGGTTAGGAAAGGAAAACAATCTCAAAAGAGCTAGTTAAAATGTATAAAAGCAGTTGGTTATTCTGGCTTCTTCCACACCAGGGGAATATCTTACCTATATATAAAAGATTATCTTCCCTTGATAAGTAAGTTCTGTTATTGCTTCCTACCCTGGGGAAAGACATCACATGATAAAATAACTGAGAATAGAAAAAAATGAATCAAATTACTTTTGCAAAAATTCCCTTTCTTTATTGTACCAGATATGTTTTTCAATATTCTATTGAAATGATATATTTTTAAATCCTATGATTATTCATTTTGTTTTCATCTCATTTCTATCACCCATTGTAGTTCCCTATGAGAGACTTTTTTATGTGGATATTTATTGACCTTGTTCTCCAAGTTACCTGTGGGTGGGTATGAATGAGATTATTGACATCAATATGGAAATGAGTTTGAGAAGCTGTTTGACCACAAAGGAACACATGAAAGTTTATCTAAGTTGTAAAGATTACTAAAGGTCGTAAGTTTGTGCTATGGTTTTAGCCAACTTTTAAAAAGTCAGACTATGTTAAGTAGAACCGGATGAAACAAATGCCAAAATATTGAAAGGCCACAAAGTTTAGGAGCCTTTGAGGAAAATGACAATTTCTTTTGAGTTAGCGTTCAGCAGCAAGTGTATTAATAATATGTAAGTATAACTCTTAACTTCACTCAAACCTAGACTTCTGATGGTATATTTTTTAAAAAACACAGGTCATGAGTTATATTGAGAACCTGCCATTAGAAAATTGGACTTAGCAGCTTGCTATTGATCCATTCAATGAGTAGTAACAAACATTTCTTTTCATCAGCTTTGCATATCTGTTTCGAAAGCCAATTCGATAAAGCCTCTTATTTGACATTACCTTTTCGTGTTCTATACTATTTGTTTTGGTTAGATTGAACTATGACTGTTGATACAGACTCCTGAGGGCATTGGTATACTTCCAATTGCAGACTGATTTCTTTCACAAGATTTCTTCTTTGTCCCTTTCAAAACTGCTATCTTTCCCACTGTGAAATGGCCTGGATTTGCAAGCAGGAAGATAAGTTTGGTATCTCATTGTGCCATCACCCTATAACACTTGCTATGCTTACATAACTTTTCAATTATGTGACCCTATTCAATATTATGATGAGGGACCTGAAATGAGATTTTTCTCAGGTATCTTATCCACTTTCATGTAGCAGTTCTAATCTTTGCACGAATAGCAAAATTAGTGTTTTGGTAACACAAATATTGAAGCCTCTGAATTTTAAAAAAGGAAATTCTCAACTTGAGAAAGAATACAGCTCTAAACTTCCAATTATATGTGATAAATCACTAAAAATGAAGCCATAATGTGTGTGCATGTATGTTTATAATCGCCCAGGATTTAGTGAATTTGCAGACATAAATTTGCTTCTGATTTATAAAATCGAGAGTTGGAAACCCTTCAGTAAGCAGAATGAAAGGAAGAATGAAATCGTCTAATGCCTCCATGTGTTCCTTACCCCCAGCCGTGCTTTCTTTTGCTTCTTTCTGTCTCGTCTTCTTCAACACTCTTGAACATGTAATGCATAATTGTGATCCAGCATAGTGTAGAGGTTCAAAATGTAGACCTCCAAACAAGTCATCTGTATTCAAGTCCCAAATCTGCCTCTAAGCGGCTGGGTAGGCTTAAACAAAACTTAATCTCTCTGTGTTTTAATGACCTTAAATGGAAAATATGAAAAAAAAATAGTACTTGCTCATAGGATTGTGGTTAGTTTTAAATGAGATAGAATATATTTAATGGTTACTTAGGATGTAAAGATCAGTTATTGTTAATATCTGCCATTACTATATTTGATGGCCATCTATTGTTTTGCCTGCATAATATCCCTACTATTTTCTTGGAAACAGTTCTTTAAATCTCCTTGAGAAATTTCTTTCCTTGCTGTGGTTTTCTTAGACTCTTACTCAAGATGATTTGTCCTGCTCAAGCCAGGCAGTGACCATGAGAGAAACCTCCTAGGGCAATCAATCTCCACTCCGTGTAATTTTTAAAAAAGTCAACGATACTGCATTGCATGCTTAAACATTTGCTAAGGGGGTAGATCTTATGTCATGTGTTCTTATCACAAATAATATTTATAAGAGAATGGGAGAAAACTTCTAGAGGTGATAGATAGGTTTGTGGCATAGATTGTGGTGATGGTTTCACAGGTGTATATTTATCGCTAAACTCATCATGTTGTATACATTAATAATACAGCTTTTTGTATGTCAAATTTAAAAAATATTATAAAGAGACTAGTAACATTAGATGCATTTCCAAAGCACAGAAAACAGCATGTAATGATGTGTTATTTATATGTGGTACACAAGTATTGGGTCCACATTTATAATTTTTTACACCTATATAAACTCCTATAACTATCCCCTATCTAAAGATAAACAGGACTTCCTACACCACAGAAACTGCTTTATGCTCTCTTCCAGTCACTACCCATAAGATAACCAATGTTCTGATTTCTATTATCATAGGATATTTTTGTATATTTTTGAAGTTTATATAAATGTGTTCATAAGATATATACTCTTTTATATCATTTTTGACAACAATATGTCTGAAGTTCATTCATGTAATATAGCACTAGTCTTTTTGCTCTGCTGTGCAGTGTCTAATTGTAGGAATATTATCTTTTGCAGATGAACACTTGGATTTGCTAATTATGAATAAAACTTCTGTGAGCATGCTGGCAAAACAATAGATGGCCATCAAATATAGTAATGGCAGATAAATAGGGCCATTTTTCTATCCTTACTCCAACATTTATAATAATTTAATTATTTTAATTTTATAATATTATCTGATTATGTAATAGCTTAAATTTCCCAGCATTGATTTCTTCTTTATGAATACCTTGGCTATTCTAGGTCATTTATATTTTCATACAAAATTTAGAATTAGCACTTCAATTCCCACAAAAATAAAATACTGATAGGTTGATTGGAACTTTAAAAAAATCTATTGGCCAATTAAGAGGACAGCATGTATTAATATTGAGTCTTACAAATTATTATCATGGCACAACTCTTTTAAATTTATATCTTAATTATTTTTGCTATTTTATAGTTTTTGGTGGCGAGGTCTTGAACATAGTTCGCTAGATTTATTAATAGTTATATGGTAATATCTTGAATTGTGTTTTATGTTTAGTTTTCTATTTGTTTATTGTGATTACATAAAACTCAATTTTTATCTTATGATGGCTTATGCCAAATATATATTTTAATTTTTTATGTGCACATTTATGAGAGTTTTTAAAATACAATATTTGTCATTTTTCCCTTTGTCATGTCATGGTGACTGGAATATCTAAGAAAATGGTAAGTTAAACTGATGAACGTATATACACTTCTCTTGTTCTTAACCTCACCGTGAAAGTTAAAAGCTCTTTTTAATCTCTAATTTACTGAGAATTTTCATCATGAAGGGTATTAATTTTTAATCAATGTTTTTTCTGCAACTATTCAAGTGGTTATATATTTTTTCTCCTTTACTCTTATTAGATTATTTTAAATTATTTTATGTAATCTACCTCAGCTTTCAAAATTATCAGAATAAAATTGTTAATAATATCTCCATTGTATATTTTGATGTCTACATATTTGAGGTATATTCTCTTTTCTATTACTAATATTATATTGATAATTTGTGTTTTTTGCCTCTCTTTTCTTATCACTCTTGTTAAAATGTAATACTCATTTCAAAGGACAAATTTTGGCTTTTTAATTAAATTTATTTTATATTTGCCTTCTTTTCAATAGTACATGTTGTTTATTTTCAATCCCTTTATTTCCTTGAGTTTAATTTGATGTTCTTTTAATGGCTGTATGAGATAAAATTTTAGATAACTAACTTCAACTTTGTATAGTTCTAAATATGGCCCTTTAGACACATTATTAGCTGTATCTAGTGGATTTTGATGTCATATTTTTAATTTTTATTTTCCTCAGAATATTTTCTGATTTTTATTGTGATATCCTCTTTGACCCATGCATTATTTGGGACCATGTTTCTTAATTTCTTAATTTGCAGACATTTTGGGGGGAATTTAAATTTTGAGATGGGTACCACAGGGAAATAATGGTAAAAATGATCATATTAAATGTAATGGCCCAAAGAGATCGCCTTTGAGTTTGCCACCAGTGTCTTCACAGCTGCCTTATCTCTGACCTTTTCTCACTTGATTTACTAAATTACTCCATATTCATCCAATCAGTTCTCCTATTGCTTATGTTATCCAGAGTTTCCTTCTGTTTCATACAACAAACAGCCCTAACTCAGACATTCTGTACACAAAATACCCTGTTCTGCCATTCCTTGTTACCTTATTCAAATGTTGTCAAATATTCAAGGTCCAATTTAACTCATACTTCATTTAAGAAATGCCCACATCCTCTGGATTCTGCTAAATAGTAACACATAGTTTCTCGGACTTATTTGTTAAATTGTTTTATATTCAATTATTATTTAGCATTCTTTCTCTACCAAGACTCTTAGAGGTAGGAGGTAGTTAGGAAGCTTAGAAATTACATAGGAGCTGAGATTCTGGTTAGGTAGTTATCCAGACTCTATTTTTACTCTATTAGTGACTGGAAATCCACTACTTTAAGAAGGCAGGCTATTCAATGTTTGAGGAGCTCTAATCTTTTTAAAAAGTATTTTTAATAGAGATAAATAGTGCTTACTGGAATTCATATCTATGATACTAGTTCATCTCTCTTAAACATTGTAGTGTCTACTCCCTTCTCCTCAGAAAATATATTGCAGATATTTAGAAAGTACTATCCCATCTACACTGAATCTTGACTTTGACTCTTTCTGCTCTATTAATTATTCCTTGGAGGGGATGGCCTCCGGCCTCCTGTCAGCCTGCATACAGATTCTGGATTGCATTACATTTAAACTGTCGATGGCTTTCAACTGATAGAACACAGCATGTCACTCAAGATGTGTTCCAATGATTGTAGGTTAGAGTGGAATTCTTACTTGATATTCATAAATCATTTAACTCTGCAGTTACTAGAACATAACATAGAGTAATAAGTTACAGTAAAGAGACTGTTGCTGAAATATGATTAGCGGTGACTTTCTATTAAGGCGTTTTAAGTGAACCCTAAATACAACCCTTTAACCACTGAAAATGAGACTATGGCACAAGAACAATTGTCCCCTCAACAAAATGTTACATGATGGGATTAATTTTTTTTAACTAATATGTTAAAAAAGTAATTTATGAACAGTATTAATAGAAGAGGTTATTACTGAAAGGAAATAATATTCATTTATTAAATTTCATATATATACACATTTACATATACAAAAATGTAATTCATAGATAACTCTCAGGAATATGTCACCCATTAATTATGTAAAGTAAAATTATCCAAAATAATTTTGGTTTAAAATAGAAAAGTCAATATTTTAATATGATACAATAATTTATAAATTATTAAAAAGCCAAATTTGTAATCCATAAAAGTCTAATAAAATGAAATATATATATAGTGTATATGTGAATTTAAGAAAGATCAATAGACTCTATACAAATAGAAACAGAAGAAGATTAAAGAGTTAAAAAGGAAGAGAGAATGGAAAAGGCATAAAATAATATCAAATAACATATGAATAATTGGACTTCCACAGTAGGAAGAAAGCAAGAGGAAGATGAATTATTTGAAGAAATAATACCTGAGAAGTTTCAAAATAATAAGACCATAAATTACAGATTCAAGAAGCTAATATAATTCCAGAATAATTAAAAACAAAACAAAACAAACAAGAAATTCTAGACGTATTGAAATTGCTGAAGATGAAAAAGAGAAAATCTTGAAGGTATCCAGAAAAAAAAAAAAAAAATTTTATATACTGAAATGTAGAATAAAAAATGAAAGCAGATTTTTCATTTCAAATTCTGAAGGCCAGACAATAATAGAATAATATCTACAGAGATTTCTAGGCCCAGGAAAAATGTCTTTTATAAAAGAGGAATAAATAAAGACTTTTCAGACAATCAAAGCCTTGAAGGAGTCCATGCCAACAGCACTGCATGCAAGAAATATTAAAGGAAGCACAGAAAAAGAAATCTAGAAAGAAAGAAAGCTGAAAATGTCATATGTAATTGTAAATATAAAATTATTTTATGACTTTTTAAATCAAAAAGCAATGATTATATAGGTTTATAGACTATGAAAGCGTAAAGCATATGACTAAATACAACAAAGAACGGGAAGAGGAATTGGAATTATACTATTTTAAGATCTATATATGACACATGAAAAGCTAAAATATTTGAAGGTAGATTCAGATAATTAACTATGTACTATTTATGATACATACTAGTACATATAGTACACATGTACTGAAATGACATGAGTGTACATGCCATAGTACAGTATATGTACTAATATGTACTATGGCATAAGTAGTACACTGTATGTATTAATATGTATAATATGTACTCATGACTTCAATAATTTTTATATAACATTCTTGAAATGACAAAATTATATATACAGAGTACAATTTAGTGGTTGGTAGAGGCTCAGTCTAGGGAAAATGCTGAAAAACTAAAAGGATATAAATATAAGCCAAAAGTAGAATTAATAAGAAATTGTAAAACATAGGCAATTCATTTTAAAATTTTTATCTATTTATTTTACAATTTTTTGTGGACACATAGTAGGTGTATATATTTGTGAGGTACCTGAGATGTTTTGATACAGGCATGTAATATGAAATAATGACATCATGGAGAATGGGGTATCCATCCCCTCAAGCATTTATCCTTTGTGTTACAAACAATCCAGTTACATTCTTTCAGTTATTTTAAAACACACAATTCTTTGGGAGGCTGAGGCAGGCAGATCACGAGGACAGGAAATTGAGACCATCCTGGCTAACACGGTGAAACCCTGTCTCTACTAAAAATACAATATGTCGGCTGGGCGTTGTGGCGGGTGCCTGTAGTCCCAGCTACTCAGGAGGCTGAGGCAGGAGAATGGAGTGAACCTGGCAGGTGGAGCTTGCAATGAGCCGAGATTGTGCCACTGCACTCCAGCCTGGGCGACAGAGCGAGACTCTGTCTCAAAAAAACAAAACAAAACAAAACAAAACAAACACAAGTTACTATTGACTATAGTTACCTTATTGTATGATCAAATAGTGTATCTTATTCATTCTTTCTAACTATTTTGTTTTGTACCCATTTATCATCTCCATCTCTCCCCTAGCCTGGCACTACCCTTCCCAGCCTCTGGTAACCATCTTTCTACTCACTATGTCCATGAGTTCAATTGTTTGGATGTTTAGATCCCACAAATAAGTGAGAACATATGATGTTTGTCTTTATGTGCTTGGCTTATTTCACTTAACGTAATTATCTTCAGTTCCATTCATCTTGTTGCAAAGGACAGAATCTCAGTCTTTTTATGGCTGAATAGTACTCCATTGTGTATATGTACCATATTTTCTTTATCCATTCCTCTGTTGATGGACACGTAGGTTGCTTCCAAATTTTGGTTATTGTGAACAGTGCTGCAACAAACATGAGATAGCAGATATCTCTCCCGTATACTGATTTCATTTCTTTTGTATGTTTACTTAGCAGTGGGATTGCTGAATCATATGGTAGCTCTGATTTTAGTTTTTTGAGGAATCTCCAAACTGTTCTCCATAGTGGTTGCACTAGTTTACATTCCCACCAACAGTGTACAAGCCTTCCCCTTTCTCTGCATCCTCATCAGCATTTATTATTGCCTGTCTCTTGCATAAAAGCCATTTTAACTGGGGTCAAATGATAGCCCATTGTAGTTTTTATTTGCATTAAGCCATTTTAACTGGGGTCAGGTGATAGCTCATTGTAGCTTCTACTTGCATTTCTCTGATGATCAGTGATGTTCAGCACCTTTCATATGCCTGTTTGCCATTTGTATGTCTTCTTTTGAGAAATATCTATGCTGATTTTTTAATCGGATTATTAGATTATTTCCTACAGAGTTGTTTGAGGTCTTTATATATTCAGGTTATTAATTCCTTCTCAGATAGGTAGTTTGCAAATGCCATTTAATTTTTAAAAAGCACCAAAAGTGGAAAAAAGTAACGAAGAGCAGATAGACTATATTGCAAACAGCCAGTGAGATAATAGATTTATATCAAACACTAACAATACATTATCACTTGTTTAAATTATTGTTTCAAGACAGAGGTTGTCATACGGGATTAAAAATTAAGAATCAATAACGAGATACCACTACACACCTTTTAGAATGGCTAAAACCCAAAACACTGAAAATAACAAATGCTAGCAAGAGTGTGGGGCAACCAATATATTCATTCGTCACTGATGGGGATGCAAAGTAGTACAGCCACTGTAGAAGACAGTTTGGCAGTTTCTTAGAAAGCTACATATACTTTTGCTATATGATCCAGTGATCGTATTCCTTGGTATGTTCATAAAAAAAAAAAAAAAACAACCCATAACCAAAGACAAACCAACAACAAAATCCTTGCATACAAATATTTAGAGCAGCTTTATTCATGATTGTCAAAACATTTAAAAAGTAAGAACAAACAAGATGCTACTATAAACCTTCAAGAAAACAAAATGCCCTTCAAAAGATAAATGCATAAACAAACTGTGGCATATCCATACACTGAAAAATTATTTGGCAATAAAAGGAAATGAGCTACCAAGTCACAAAAAGATATAGAGAAAGCTTACGTGCATATTACTGAGTAAAATAAGCCAGTATGAAAAGATTGAATACTATATAATTCCAACTACATGACATTCTAGAAAAGGCCAAACTATATAGACAGTAAATAGGTTATTGGTTGCCAAGGGTTCAGTAAAAAAGAGGATTAAACAGATGGAACTCAAGGAATTTTTTTCAGGCAGAAAAATTATTCTATTTGATACTGCAACGATAGCTACATACAATTATACCTTTGTAAAAACCCATAAATTGTATAACAGGAATACTAAATCCCAATGTAAACTATGAACTTTAATTAATAATATTGTCTTGCCAATTGCAACAAATATGTCACATTAATGAAAAAATGTTAATAATAAAGGGGATTGTGGGGGAGAAGAGGGGAGAGAGGGATAATATGAGTACTCTGTCATTTTGAAACCGACCCAATTGTCCCATAGACAGTTACTTTTTTGGACAAACATAGAAGCTGATTCTTTCAGTCTTAAAATTGAGAACTTACATTTGTCTTATCTGGGTTTCTTTCAGGGAACTGACAATCAGGTAGCATCACAGACAGTATCAAGGAGCTGAAACTTAGAAGGTCACTGCATGTGGACAATGGTGGGATGCCAGATCCCATGTTTGTCTTGATGGTTCTGTACCCCTCCCTAATTCCTGTTTTCCTGCATGTAGCTACATCCCTTCTTTGCAATATAAATCCCCAATTTTAGTTGGTCAGGGAAACAGATTTGAGACTGATCTCCTGTTCTCCTTGGCTACAGCACCCAAGAATAAAGCCTTCTTCCCTGGTAATATGCATTGTTTCAGTAACTGACTTTTCGTGCTGTGAGCAACAGGACCTAAACCAAATCCATTTCAGTAAAAATTTCTGCTTATTTTTTCTTTAAATCTTAAACTTCTCTAAAAATAGTCTATTAATTTAAAAAGGTAATATTTATCTATTTGCTAGTTACAAGAAACTTAGATTGAAGACGATGGCATGGATAAGATTAAGAGTAAAACGAATGTAAACACTAATCAACAGAAAGCTGGTGTGGCTCTATTAATAACAGAAAAGTTGAAGTGAAAACAAAATATATCATCAGAAATTAAAGAAGGCCATTATGTAGCAATAAAATGCTTAATTCAGCAAGATGACGTGACAACTCCAGATGGGTATGTACCTAGCAACAGAACTTCAAAATGCACAAAGCAAACGTAGAGAAAACTGAAAGGAAAAAGAGGCAGATTCACAATTATAACTGGAAACATCAACACTCTTCAACACTACATATTCAGTAATCAATAGAACAAACAGAAAATTGGTAAGAATGTAGGAGACTGAATATCACAAGGAATGTGAATTATTTCACATTTACAGAACACTCCATCAAATAACAGCAAAATACTCATTTTTTTCCAGTGCACATAAAAAATTCACCAAGATGGACCATATTTTGGGCCAGAGATTGGCAAACTTCTGTATAAAAGGTAAAATAATAAATATTTTAGGGGGTTTTTGATCTACACAGCATCTCACCACAACTCATCTGTTGTCATGTGAAAACCCTTGAGAATAGAGAAACAGTTTGGTATTTTTTTTTTTTCGGTGAAATCGAATAGATAACATTCTACTCAATAATCTGACTCTGCCCTAGGTATTTACTCACGTGAAATAAAAACTTAGGTACACACAAAACCTGGTACCTGAATGTTTATAGTAGTTTCATTTGTAATCACCAAAATCTGATGACAATCCAAATATCTCACAGCGAGGGAAAAGGTAAACAAGCTGGTGTATCTACACAATGGAATGCTGTCAATCAATCAAAAAGGAAGAGACTATTTTTGGGTACAACTACATAGATGAATCACAAATGAACTATACTAAAACAAAAAGATTCAGTTTAAAAATGCTATATATTGTATGATTCCATTTATATCACATTCCGGAAAAGACAACATTTGAAGGATTAATGTTATATTAATGGTTGCAAAAGGCTGGGACTGGGCGAAAGGTTAACCACAAAGTGCCAAGGAGACGATTTGGGCAATAATAGGATTGTCTTATATTGTTGCTGTGATGGTGAGTGCATTAATTACTGTGATTTTTAAACTCATAAAACTGTACAATATCTATCAGTAAACTTTGCTGATAAATGTTATGTTAGATTCTACAGAGTCCCTGAAGATAACATGGGGGCTACCACTGTGTGAGGATACTATGATACTCTTGCACCTCTTTTATGAATTAAGGGTTTTTTTTAAACTATTTGAGTGGTACAGTTTATATCATTATGCACAAGATCTAGTTTAGATGAAAGAAGAAATCTCATCTCATCTTATAGGATTCTGGCTCTCACTGCCCTCAAGAATATTCCAAATAATTTTCTATAAGACACTGCATTTTCTTGGCCTTTGTCACTTCTTGCCTCCACTATTAACTGATCTCCTCTTCTTTTCACTGAATTTGCCAATAATATTTCATTCAAATTCATCCCACATAAGCAGTAGATTTAAAATGAAAACTTGATCATTATCATTGAAAGCACCTGACTGTTTCACTGAATTCTGAGTATGAATTCTTGAGATTTTTGGAAGATGTTTTAGTGGCTGCCACCTGGAATGAACATAAAGCAAATTGTACCTTCCTCCTCCCCTGAATGCACTAATTTCAACAAGGAAATTCCCCTTTTATTTGTTTTATAAATTTAAATTCCACCTCAGATTATTTACATACAATAAGTTCTACTTTCAGAAATAGTTTTAAAACCACAAGGTCTCCTGATAAAAACATTTTCTTAATGTGGCAAAGAAGTGCAACGGTTGTTCTATCTGGTCTTCAATACTGCATTTACCACTTCTTGCCCTACTCTTCCTGTAGTATGACTAAACAGTCAGGCTCTCCATAAGCTCTGTGCCTTGCTCATTGAAGCCTATCATCCCAGAATGCTCTTTATCCTTTCATTTGCTTGGATAAGTTTTGTCCATACATATAGGTTCATTTTAAGAGGTATGTATAAGTAACTTCCTTGACATTCCAGACCGGATTATTTATTCCTTCTCACATTTTCATTTTACATATTTCCATAAGCACATTTTCACATTTTATTATATTGCTTTTTATGTGACTCAGAACTCAGCCTTTGAGTCTCTTTTGATCTCTTCCCTTCCTGTCTACACCCACTCCCTTTAGTGACCTCATCCAGTTTTTTTGCCTTTATATGTTACCTATATGCTTATGATTCATAGAATTATCTCCAACTTTGATATCTCCACTGAAATAAAGCCTTCTTTAATAAAAAATATTCCAACTTAAAATTTCTGATTATCTAATAGGTATCTCAATCTTGACTTTTTCAAACCGAACTTCTTAATATCTCCCACCCCAAAACTATTGTTTCTGAATTATTTCACTTTTTTGCTAACAACAATAGCCTTAGTCCAGTTGTCAACCAAAACCTATGAACTCATTCTTGAATATTCTTCTTTAACAATCAATATCGATATGTAAAATAACCCTTTTAGCTTTATTATCAAAATATACTCATATCGTTCCATTTCTACTATTGCATTGCAAACACCTTAGAGACCAATCCTCCAGCTAATTACAAGCATAACTACACAAAATTCAAAAGAAAAAGCAACTATCTATAAACAGTGGTGCAAATGAAAAATCTGCCTATTGGCAGATTGTTAGAGGGAAATCAAAATGTGGAAATGCTGCTAAATGGGGTTCATTACTTTTCAACACTTTTGGCTTCATCACAAAAAAGGCTTTCCTCAGTAATGGAGCAAAGCAGCCTTAGCAGCTAGAACTCCAAGACCTCAAGGAGAAAAAGCAGAAAACACTGTGGAGAAAAATTAAAGATGATTTAAGTAAGTGGACAGATGCATTGTATAAGAGTGTCAAAAGAGTCACTTACGTTAAAATTGTAATTCTCACTGAAATAACTTATAGATTCAATAAAATTTCTATCCTAATTCTAATAAGTGTTTTGTAGAATTCGACAAAGGATATGGTAATGTTTATACAGTAATACAAAGAACCTAGAATAACCAGTACAAATGTTTTGAATAAAAAATTAGAATGACATGCTATGTCAACTTTAAGAATCAATATAAAGCTATAATAATGATGATAGTTTGGCAATGGTTCAGAAATGGCTCCATATAATGGTCAAATCATTTCTTCTACCATTATTATTTTAACTCTTCATTTTGTGATATTAAATTCATATGCAGTTGTAAGAAATAATACAGACAGGTCCCACTGAGTAAAAGAGATCCTTTACCCAATGGTAGCATCTTGGGTAAGTTGTCTGCTGATTTTCTATGTTATAATTTTATCTATTACTGAGGTAGTGTGTAAAAATCTTTGATATGGTTTGGCTGTGTCCCCACCCAAATCTCACCTTGAATTGTAGTTCCCATAATTCCCACGTGTTGTGGGAGGCACCCAGTGGAACAAAATTGAATCATGGGGACAGTTTCCCCCATACTGTTCTTGTGGAAGTGAATAAGTCTCACGATATCTGATTATTTTATAAAGATTTTCCCCTTTTGCTTGATTCATTCATTCTCTCTTGTCTGCCGCCATGTAAGACATGTCTTTCACCTTCTGCCATGATTGTGAGGCCTTGCTAGCCACATGGAACTGTGGGTCCATTAAACCTTTTCCTTTATAAATTACACAGTCTCAGGTATGTCTTTATCAGCAGTGTGAAAATGGACTGATACAGTCTTTAGCTTACATTGTGTATTTGCCTATTTCTCCTTTCACTTATGCTAGTCTTACTTCAAATATTTTGTATGATGCATGGATATTTAAGATTAATATGTTTTGTTGGAATGGCCATTTTATAATTACACAATGTCCCTCTCTGTCTCTAGTTATTGACTGAGATATGGATCTACAGTCTTATTTATCAGATATTTTTCATTTATGAAACTTTGCATAATATAATTTTTTTATTTTTTTACATTTACTATATCTGTATTTTTATAGTTTATCTGAGTTTTTTACAAACAGCATATAGATAATTTTAAAAGATAATTTCTATTTAATATAGTTACCAATATGTCAGATATTTTACTTTTGTTTTGTGTTTTTCCTTCCCCAATCATTTTACTGTTTGCTTTTTTCTACCTTTCTATGGGTTACTTGGCCTTTTTCAGAATTTCATTTTAATTTGTCCATAGTGTCATTGTGTGTATCTGATGTAAACCTTTCTTACTGGTTATTATATATATATTATGTTATATGTACATAACTTATCATAGTCAATTGGTGTCATTATTTTGCCAGTTAAAGTAAAATGTAGAATCTTTAGCACAATTTATGCTCCTCCACCACCACCCATTTACAATATAATTGTCTTAAATATTTTTCCACTTAAACTTAGGATCACAGCAGAAGGTATTATAATTTTTGCTTCAAGCATCAAACATAATTTAGAAAATTTAAGAGGAGAAGAAAAATGTATTGTCTCTACCAATATTTTATAACAATTAGAAAACTTCCTTTAGCCATATCCTTAGGGCAGATCTGCTGGTGACAAGTCCTCTTAGTCTTTCTTTATTCCAAAATGTCTTGATTTGTCCTTCGCTCTTGAAATATATTTTTAGTAGACATAGAATTCGGGGTTGACAGAACCTTTTTTCAGCTCTTAAAAAATTTCACGCCTCTTCTCCTCGCTGACCTGGTTTCTCATGATAAACCTGCTGTTATTCAACTTGTTTTTGCCTTCGTGTACAGTGTCAATTTTCTTGCTGCTTCCAAGTTATTTTCTTCATCCTGAGTTTTCAGAAGCTTGACTATAATGTGTCTTGGTGTGTATAGTTTGTAGTTTATTCTGTTTGTGATACAAGCTAATCCAAGAAGCAAAGTAGTTTCTTGGATCTGTTAGCTTACACCGTTTCCCAAATTTGGGAAGATTTTAGCTATTATTTCTTAGAGTTAAGTTTTCAATCTTATCCTTTTTCTTCTCTCCTGGAACTCAAGGACACAAATGTTAGCTCTTTTGATAGATAGTCTAAAGTTTCCTCAGGCACTGTTTATTTTTTAAAATTTATTTTCTCTGTTTTGTCGATTGTGTAATGTTTATTGTTCTCTCCTAAGATTCAAAAACTATTCATTCTATCCCTTCTCTTCCTCTATTAGAACCACCTTTTGCAATTTAATTTTCATTATTGTAGTTTTATGTTCTAAAATTTTTATTTGATTCCACTCTATACCTCCTATTTCTTTGCTAAGACTTTCTATTTTATTGCTGAGTTAAAAAAATATTTCCAGTATGTTTGTAACTTCTGGGTGAAGCAATTTTGTGATGACTGCTTTAAAATCTCTATCAGAGAATAATTTCTGTCATCTCAGTTTTAAGTTTATTGATTTTTTAAAAATCAAATTGAGATTTTTGAGTTCTTGGTAACATGAGTGACTTCTTCTGAAACCTGGACAACTTGAGTGTTATGTTACGAGATCTTGACCCTTACTTCAATTTTCTGTCTTAGCTGTCTTCCTTTAACATGACTCCAGTAAGGAGAGAAAGGCATGCCTCGTTATCGTTGAATGAATTAATAAGTCCAGGCACCTCACATGATTTCCACAGACACTGCAGGGCAGGGGATGGAAGGTGACAACAGGAGGATGAAAAGAGAAGCAGGCTGAGGGAGAGATACTTTGTTACCAACCAGTGGAGATAAAAGTCTCCACCCTCTACTCAGTCCTCTTTGGTGCCACAGCTTTACTTTCAGGGGAATTGATGAGTGTCCTTACAGCCGGACACGTGTGGAAGTCCAGGCTCTCCACTCAGTCTTTGCTGGGATTGGTGAAAATAGGCCAGAAATTTCTTTTTTTTTTTTTTACTTTTTCATTTTTCTGCTAGTGTTTAGGAATAGTAGCTATTACTATATGAAAGTGTTCTGCCTTCCTATTAATAGAATACTGCTTTCCTCGTCCTATGGCTAGAGAAAAGGCTTTGTGGGTGTTTTCTTTTCTATGCCTGCTGATGTTTTTAAGCTACCACCTTCAACAACTTTGTTACTGGAATACATAACACAAAAAGAAAACCCAGGAAACTGACCACACCATTGCACAGATTGTGAGTTCCTTAGATCATGACTTATTTTATCTACCTTTTAGTGTCCTTTAATGATTGTTATATGTAAAATGTCCAAGCTTTTCATTGTGTATAGCGGAAGAAATAGGAAAAAAATGTCTACTCCATTTTTCCACAAATGTAAGAGGTCAGTTGATTTTTGTAAAATTGCCAAGACAATTCAATAAATTTCATTGCATTACACAAATATTTCATATCAAATAATATATAATATATACACACAGTAATATATATAATTTACATAGAACCTTTCATATATTTTATTTCTACATTTCATATTAATCTGCAACATATTGTTATTATCATTTAAATTGTTTTCTATTAAGTTTTTTGAAAAAATGAAATAAACAAACTCTTTTATATGTACATATATATTAAATATTTTAATGCTATTTATTCCTTTCTGTAAATCAGAGTTTCCATCTGGGATCATTTTACTTTATCCTGTAGAACTTTCTTTGCAATTTCTTGTAATGCTAGTCTGGAAATGGATCCTATTTTAGCGTTTGTTTACCTAAAAATGTTTTCGTTTTGTACTCATTTTTAAAGAATATCTTCACTGGACATAGAATAACAGGTTGACAGTTTGGTTTTATTTTCAGCTCCTGAAAATGCTGCTACATTTTATTCTGGCATGCATTGTTTTTCTTGCTAAATCAATGGCTATTTCTATTTTTACACCTGTATGTGGATTGTCCTCATTTTTTTCTTTTAGTTGTTTTTAAAATTTTATTTTACAATTTTCTTTTGTTTGTTTGTTTGTTTGTTCTTGAGATGGAGTCTTGCTGCGACGCCCAGGCTGGAGTGCAATGCGAGATCTCGGCTCACTGCAACCTCTGCTTCCCGATTCAAGTGATTCTCCTGCCTCAGCCTGCCAAATAGCTGGGACTACAGGCATGGTCCACCACACCCAGCTAATTTTGTATTTTTAGTAGAGATAGGGTTACACCCTATTGGCCAGGCTGGTCTCGAACTGCTGACCTCAAGTGATATGCCTGACTCGACCTCCCAAAGTGCTGGGATTACAGGTGTGAGTCACTGTCCCTGGCCAATTTACAACTTTCTATCAGTGGTTCGGTCATAGCTTTGGGTAGATTTTTTGAACTTCTCAGACATGAGAAGAACTAATTTTTGTGTAAATATTTTAAACCCATTCTTTTTTGAGGGAAATTAGATTAGACCTATGTTAGATTACTTGAAATTTTCTCATAGTATTGAGAATTTGTTCATCGTTTAGCATCTTATTCTATCAGTGATTTACTTTATGTATTTTCTCTTTCTGTGTCTTCGAGGTTACTGACTTTTACTTTGATATTGCTCAATCTACTTTAAAGTTCATCCTGAGTATGCTTGCACTTTACAGCCCTAGAAGTTTCATTTACATATCCTTCATGTCTTTCTTTATACTATTCATGTTTTCCTTTAATTTATTACACATAATTATACCTCCTTATAGTTCTTATTTGGTAACACTACTATTTCTGATTTTTGAAGCTTTGGGTTTTATTTTCTTTTTACTAGTGGTAGGACATTTTCCTGCTTCTTTGCATGTCTAGTGTTTCTTTTATTTGATGCTGAATAATGTTAATGCTGTTTTTAAATATATTTTATTGTTTTTCTTCCGATAGTGTTAGACTTTATTTTGGCTGGCAGTTAAATTACATTCTAACCAGCTTGATTCTTTTAAAAACTTGTTAATGAAAGTCTAGAATAGCCTTTACTTTAAGATTAATGTATCCATACTAACAAGGTTTGATCATTCTAGAGCCTCTTTCGAAAATTGCAGATGTTTTATGGGTTGTTTTCTGCTAGGTGTGACCTGTAGTTTATCACAGATCCATGTTAGGTATTTTTAGGCTAACAATTCCCCTGTCATTGTTTTTACTCCAGAGATCATTTTTTATGCAATCTGAAAAGTAACTCCTGGTCAGAATAATTGCAGGAAGCAACTCATTAGTGATTCTACTCTCAGAGAACCTAGTCTCTATTCTGTGATGTTTGAAATAATTATTTCATACATTTTGTCCTGTTTTCTAGTTATTCATTATAAAGGCAAGTTTAAGGTTCACTTATTCTGATATCTCTTTAAATGGAAGTTTATTGTGTCTGATTGCATCACTATTCAATATGGTATTTATTTTTCTTCTTTGTTTGTCTTTTTCTCCTACCACAATTTCAGCTCTATGAGGGCAAGCATTTTCTTCTTTCTCTGCTAGAAAAGTTGCTAGCACACTGGAGTCACGTTATAAATATTTGTTTTTGACGAAGCTGCTTACTGTTTTGGGGGAACAGCACTGTCAGCTAATTAACTAAAGATTCCTCATGATTCCACTAAAGCACTGTGATCTGGCATCCTTTCTAGGTGGCTGATGCCCAAACCCTTTTGCTGTTAAATATTTAGACTTTTACTTCTGATTTCCTTCTTTGGAAAGGGAAGAATAATGTTTTCAATATTCCAAAAATAAATGAATACCAATTATCATTTGGTTTATTTCCTTAGCTTTTATTGACTCCTATTTTTAAAAGATGCTGCTGTTTACATCATTGTCAGAATGATTCATTTCCCTTGGCCTTGCTTTAAATATAACTGAAAACCTTCGTCACTAGGTAAAATATCTGCAAACTTTGAATTTCTAACAGCTATTTCCAGTTATACCTAGTACCACCTTCCCCCTAACTCCAAAACACACAAATGTCTTTGCTGAAAAACTCTCATCTGTCACTCTTGGTTAAGAAGCAACAGCTTTTATAATTCTATGTCTCTATGCAGATTCCCTCTATAAATATAGCAACAAAACTTTCTAATTAATGTGTTTATGTATTTATCATTATTCTTTTTCTGGTTGTCTTGGAAACAAAGGCAGAGAATATCAGTATTTAATTCAGCTTAGGAATTTCTGTTGAAGAGGGAAGATAGAGACAATAAAATAGGTGTCAGCTGGGCAGAGGTGGCTTCACTTTCACTTTCTTCAAATTGGAAACGCGTAGCACAAGTCTCCCTTGATTATTTTCTTGCAGCCATAAGTCTCTTAAAATTTGTGAATACTGGCCATCAATTTACTCCTAGTTGGCGATTGGTCTTTTCATTATTTTAAAAGTGTTTCTTAATTAATAGAAGTTCCTTTTTTTTTTTTTTTTTCTTGAGACAGGGTCTTGCTGTATCACTCAGGCTGGAGTGCAGTGGTGCAATCTCAGCTCACTGTAGCCTTAACCTTCTGATCTCAAGCAATCACCTCACATTAGCCTTCCACATAGCTGGGACTACAGATGTGCACCACCATGCCTGGCTAATTTTTGTATTTTTGTAGAGATGGGGTTTTGCCATGTTGCCCAGGCTGGTTTTGAACTCCTGAACTCAAGAGATCCACCCTCTTTGGCCTCCCAAAATGCTGGGATTACAGGCATGAGCAACCGTGCCAAGCCAAAGTGTTTCCTATAAATCATTTCTAGTTTCCAAATTATTTTCCCTTTAGGTTTGGTCTTTTGTGTTCATGGTTATCCCAAAATCGTGAAGATATTATTATTAATTTTCTCCTACAAGCCTTTAGCTTTTATATTTAATGCTTAGGTCCAATATCCAACTCAAGTTAGTTTTTGATAAAACTCAAGATTCATTTCTATTTGTATATAATCTGATACATTTATTGAAAAGCTCATTCCCATTGAGTTGCATTGCTGTTATAAAATAGTGACCCTTTACATGAATGTCGAAGTCTGGTCTTGATTGTGTTCCATTAATCTATTTATCTATTATTGTATCAATCTACTAAGAGCTAGTATTGAAATCTAAGTGCATAATTCTTCCAAAGTTTTTTTTCGTTTCCCTTCTCCAAGTCCTTGACATTTTTATACGAGTGCTGCAATAAATTCATCAATTTTACAATAAAATCTGCTAGAATTCGACTAGAATTATGCTGATCAATTTATTTTTTGGAACTCTATATCTTAACAATATGGAGTTCTTCAATCAATAAACATGACATATCTATCTATTTAGGTCTTAAAATTTTCTTCCATGTTTTGATGGATTATTTAAGGTTTATTGAGATATAATTAACACATAACTGTATATATTTAAGATGTACAACTTGTTGTTTTGGTAAGTGTGTATATTGTAAAATAATCACCACAATCAGGCTATTTAACATACCCATCATTTCATATAGTTACCATTTTCTTTTTTTTTTTTTTTGATGGAACATTTAAAATCTACCCTCCCATTTAGCATCTACACTCCTAGCAAATTTCAAACATACAGTGAGTATTGTTAATTACTGTCACACTACTGTACATGAGATCTCAAGAACTTCCTACTGCATACCTGAAATTTTATACCTTTTGACAAATATCTTCCTTCCCCTCTCCCCAAAGCTGTTAACAACCACTATTCTACTCTGTTTCCATGAATTTAACTAGTTTAAATTCCACAAACGAGTGAGATCATACATAACTTATCTTTTTGTGCATGAGATATTTCATTTAGCATAATATCCTTCAGGTTCATCCAAGTTGTCACAAATGCCATGATCTCCTTTTTTAAGGCTGAATAATATTCCATTGTATGTGTGTATATACACCACATTTTCTATATCAAGTTTTTTCATCTATTAAGATCTAGGTTGTTTTTGTACTTTGGGTGTTGTGAATAATATGGTAAAGAACACAGAATTACAGGCATTTTCTTGAGATATTTTATTTCCTTTAAATATATAAAGTTAGATTGCTAGATCATATGGGAGTTTTACTTTTAATTTTTAAACAAAATTTTAATTTTTGAAGAAAATTCTGTACTGCTTTCCATAATAGCAATAACAATTTAAATTCACCAAAACATCACGTTTTCTTCATGTCTTGGTAATACTTGTTATCTTTTGTCTTTTGATAATTGTCATTCTAACAGGTATGGAGTAATATCACATTGTGCTTTTAATTTTTACTTCCTGTTGATAGGGATATTGAGCACCTTTATATACACCTGTTGGCCATTTCTCTGCCTTCTTTTGATAAATATATATTTAAGACCTAAGCCCATTTGAAAATAATACTATTTTATTTTTTCTTGTTGTTAATGAATTATTTATATATTTTAATGTATAAGGATATTAATCTCTTACTGGATATATGATTTACAAATGTTTTCTCTCTTTCTGTAGATTGTCTTTTTCCTCTAATTGTTTCCTTTGTTGAGCAGCTGCTGTGCAGTTTAGTGTCATACCGCTTGTCTAATTTTGCTTTTGTTGCCTGTGGTTTTGAAGTCATATCCCCAAAATTACTATCTAGACCATTGTTAAGAAGTTCTTCCCTAGGTTCTTCTGCCTTATGTTTGTCTTTTATTCAATTTGAATTAATTTTTGTATATGGTGTGAGATAAGTGTTTCATCTTATTCTTCTACCTGTGGATATCTAGATTTCCCAGCATCACTTAAGAGACTATCCTTTTCTCATTGTATGTTTTGATATGATACTTTTGCAAAGATCAATTGACTGTAGATGCATAGATTTATTTCTGGGCTCTGTTTTCTGTTCCTTTTGTGTATGTGTCTGTTTTTATGTCAGTACACTACAGTTGTGATTACCATAGCCTTATAATATCTTTTGAAGTCAGTAACTGTGATGCTTCCAGCTTTGCTCTTCATGCTCAGGATTGCACTGGATGTTTGAGGTGTTCTGTACTACCACATGAATTTTAAGACATTTTTCTGTAAAGATAGCTATTGGTAATATGATAGAGACTGTACTGAATCTGTAGATGACTTTGGGTAATGTGGACATTTTCTATTATTAATTCTTTAAATCTATGAACATAAGTTGTCCTTCCGTTTATCTGTGACTTCTTTAATTTTCATCAACAATGTTCTATAATTTTCAGTGTACATATCTTTTACCACTTTGGTTCAGTTTATTCCTAAGTATTTCATTCATTTTGTTGCTATTGTAAATGAAATTGTTTTTGTTTTAATTTGCTTGTTGCATAGTGTGATGTTTTTGTAAAGAAACATCGACGTTTCCATGTTAATTTTATACCTTGCAAGTTTACTGAATATGTTTCTAACAGGTTGAATGTACTCTAACAGGATTTTTTTGTTTTGTTTTTGTTGTTGACCCTTTAGATTTTTCTACATATATGATTATACAACCTGCGTAAGGAGAATATTTTACTTCTTCCTCTTAGATTTGGATGACTTTTAATTCTTTTTTTTTTCCATCTAATTGCTTTAGCTACAAATTCCATACTATGTTGACTAGAAAGCGGTAAGAGCAGGCAGACTTACCTTGTGCAGAAACTTAGAGTAAGTGCTTTCATTTTTTCCCTAGAATGAGAGTTGTAGGCTTTTCATAAGTAACCTATGTTGTGTGGAGGTAAATACCGTGTCTATCTATTGTTTTCAGAGGTTTAATCATGAATAAATTAATTTTGTCCAATGCTTTTCCTACACCTATTGAAATTATTGTGTGGCTTTTATTTTTAGTTTTCTTAATGTGGTATATCACACCGATAGATTTGCAAATGTTGAAACATCATTGCATCCCAGCAATCAATCCTACATGGTCATGGTGTAACAACCTTTTAATGTGCTGTTGAATTCAGTTGGCTACATTTTATTGAAGATTTTGAATCTATGTTCACCAAAAACATTGGTCTATAGTTTTGAAGTTTTGTTTGTTTGTTTGTGCTGTCTTTGTCTGACTTTGGTAGCCAGGTAACACCGGCCCCATAAAATGAGTTCAGAAATGTTCTCTCTTCTACTTTCTGGAAAAGTTGAAGAGGACTGGTATTAATTTTTATTTGGATTTTTGGTAGAATTCACTTGTAAAGCCATCAGGACCTAAATTTTTCTTTTTGGGGAGGTTTTTAATTACCTACTAAATTTCCTTATTATCTGAACAAGCTATATTTCTTCTTGATTCATTTTAATTAGGTTTTATGTCCCTAGGCATTTATCCATTTCATTCAAAGTATCTAGTTTGGTTTTATATAATTGTTCATAGTAATATCTCGTGATTCTATTTCTGAGGCATCCATTGTAATATCTCCTTTCATATCTATTTTTATTTGTCTTCTCTCTTTTTTCTTAGGTGGTCTAGCAAAGCATTTATATTTTTAAAAAAATTTTCCAAGAACCAACTCTAAAAGCACTTGATTCTTTTATATTATTTTTAAATCTACATTTGACTTATTTATTCCTTAATTATTTCCTTTCTTCTGCTAACTTTGTACTTAGTGTTTTTTTTTCTTATTCTTTTTCTTTGAGATACAAATTTGGATGTTTATTTAAGATTTTTCTTCTTTTTTATTGTAATAAATTTTAGCTATAAACTTGCCTCTTTAATATATCTGTTGCTGTATCTCATAAATTTAATAGGATACATTTTCATTTTCATTTGGCTGGAGTTACTTTTTAATTTCCTTTTGATTTTCTCTTTGACCCAATGATTGTTTTAGAATGTATTGCTGGCCAGACGCAGTGGCTCATGCCTGTAATCCCAGCACTTTGGGAGGCTGAGATGGGCAGATCATGAAGTCAGGAGTTTGAGACCAGCCTGGCCAACATAGTGAAATCCTGTCTCTACTAAAAATACAAAAAAGTAGCTGGGCATGGTGGCACACGCCTATGGTCCCAGCTACCTGGGAGGCTGAGGCAGGATAATTGCAGGAACCCAGGTGGCAGAGGTTACAGTGAGCCAAGATGGTGCCACTGCACTCCAGCCTGGGTGACAAAGTGAGACACTGTCTTAAAAAAAAAAAAAAAAAAAAAAAAAGTATGGCTTAATTTCAGTGTATTGTGAATTTATCCTTTTTTTTCCTGTTATAGATTTCTAGTTTCATTTCGTTGTGATTAGGATAAATGTTTGGAATCATTCTGATCTGAAGTTTGTTAAGGCTTGTATTGTAAACTAACATATGATGTATTCTGAGTAATGTTCCATATGCACTTGAGAAGAATGTGTATTCTTCTGTAGTTGGCTGGAAAGTTCCGTATATGTGTGCTAAGTCCATTCAATCTAGAGGCTAAGTCAGCTGTTTATTAATTTCTATCTGTATATTCTATTCATTATTGAAAGCAGGATATAGAAGTCTCCTAGTATTATTATATTCTTGTCAATTTCTCTCATCCGATCTGTCAATATTTACTTCACATGTCTAGGTGCTTTAATGTGGAGGGCGTATACATTTATAATTGTTACACCTTCCTGTGAATTGACCCTTTTGTCCTTATATAATGACATTTGCTCTAGAAAAAATTTTTGAATTAACATCTATTTTTTTCTGATATAAGGATAGCCACTCTGCTTTCTACTGGTTACCATTTACATGAAATACCTTTTTCTAGCCCTTTACTCTTATCCTATGTAGGTCTTTAAATCTAAAATGAGTGTCTTCTGGACAGCATATCACTAGGTCTTTTATTTTATGTTTTTAAACCATTCAGAAACTCTATGGTTTTTGATTGAAACATTTAATCTTTTTATAGTTAAAATAATTATTGATGATGAGAAATTATTATTGACATTTGGTTAATTGTTTTTGTTTGTTTCACAGTTGTTTTGTTCCTCTGTTCACTTGCCTTCTTTTTTTACTTGCTAATATTTGTACTGATTTGCTTTGGTTCTTTTCCCTTCATTTTGTGTCTTTGTATTCAGCTTTTTTTCTTCGTAGTTGCCTCTAGGCTTGCATAAAATATCTTGTAGTTATGACTCTCTGTTGTAGTTTGATAATAACTCAGTTTCAATCACAAGACAAAACTTTACACTTTTACTCTCCTCCATCCTCCCACATGTAAATTGTGTGTTCTTGTAGTCACAGTTGACTTCTTTTTATGTTATGTTACCAGTAACAAACTTATCTTTCAACTTTTATATTAGCATTATAAAAATAATTTGTGCACCACCATTAAAGTGTTACATTATTGTGTATTTGCT